>NC_056745.1:903487537-903675037 GCF_019279795.1 Protopterus annectens
CTTCAGCTTGCAGTACAAATGTACACAGCCATGGGCAGTTGCTAGGCCAGAGCTGCATAAGTTTTAAATTCTGGTGCATTCACTAGGTGTCATACATATCACAAACAAGTGCCACATTCCTGTCCCAGAAAGGGCAAACCAGAAATGGCTGCTCATTACCATCCTATCTTCTCTGCTTCTATAAATATTAAAGCTGCTATTCAAACTCTGGTTATCTGCATTGTAGTTAGGACTTCTGTCCCTGTTTGGCATGGCGCTGGCACAGTCTTGCCCCTTTCTTGGTCTTTTGGCTACATTTAGACCACAGTATTAGAGTGAATGCACACCTGTTGTGGCTACGTTTTATGACTGTTTTTTTCTGTCAGAATGACTGACCGCAGTGAATATTGTCTTATAAACTACTCATGATACTAAGATTTGAAATTCTTCAGTGGCATAATTCTGGCTGTATTACTACTTTGTGTGTGCATACATATTAGTCTTGGAGGAACTGAACAAGGAAGAGGTGTTTGGGTGATTTATTTCAATGCAGAAAATGCGCAGCTGAACCTCTCCTTATCTCAGGACAAGATGGCAGGGCCTTTTTTTTTCTTTTTTCCGTGGACTGAAGGTTACTTGCTTACCTTTCTTGCAGTATCAGCTACTGCTGATGTTGGACACCTTCCATGTAATATTAGTATACTTTTTCCTTGGGGTCACTGTATTTTGGGGTGTATCCCTGATATTTTTGTATGGGAGTTATCTCACTAGTCAGGGTGCATTTTTTCAGCTCTTTGGGCTAAAGACATTCTCTGCTGTTAGTGAAGCAAGTAGATCAATAGAAGTAATTGATTGTACTGTAGCTGGTTCTTGTTTCAAGATTGTTTACAGAGGATAGATCATTGCAGAGTAACGCCTTAAATTGGGAAGTGCTGTGGGTGTGCCATAAGGAGCCTTGACTTGCCTAAGCAGTGACGCATTTCTGTAACTTCCTGCTCCATTACTTGAACTGGTTGATAACTAGTGTGCATTGGGAATATTGATGCTTAGGCATATCTTCCTCTTGCTGCTACAGCCTCCCCCCTCTGAGACATGACCAGACTTTTGCTCTGTCATTGTACTTTCTGCTGATGCCATCTTCTGCAGTGCTCCGGTTGATAATTGAACCTGAGTTGTCTGGGTCACAAATTTCTTCTTAGTGGGCAGCAGGGCAGACTTAAGATATCAATTCCTTGATACTGTAGATCAGAAGAATGCTTAGAACTGGATACCACTCAGCAGACTGAGACTTAATCTTGGTATGATGAAGGCAGATAACCATTCATGCAGTAATGAGATCCTCCTCCTGTGTTAGATTCCCCCCTTAAGTTATTAGACATGAAGTTGATTGTGTGTGTGTGTGTAACGAGTGTATGAGCTGAACAGTTAGAAATAACTCAAGGATTAAGTGGCAGTAAGAGTTTCTTTTTCATTTAAGGAGTGTTGTCCAAATTGAGCATCTTATTCCTTAGGACCTTAGGATGACCTAGATGTTGACATTTCTGCTAGATTATTACACTATTCTTTACTTTGGGTTAGCATGCTGTTATGATGAGAAGATTGCAGCACATGGAAAGGTCTGAAGTAGTTTCTTTAATAAAGTACCTTTCCGTGCTGGTAACGTGTCAGCTCTATGCTGTAGAGCCTACGTTGGTTCTTGCCGTACGGTTGAATGATACAGTAGTGTTTATAACGTATGAAGCTCTGCATTGTCTGGATCTTACCTTTCTAAGGGAATTATTGACACTTGTTTGACTGACTTGATTTCTGTTGTCAGATTATGAGTGCTTGCTCTGTGTTTTTCAGTGGTAACTGGAATTTTCAACTGTCTTTCTTTCTAAATTTACTGCAGCATAACATGCAGGAGTGTTAATCTGTGGATATTTTTAAGACAATATTCAACTTTTTTCATTTCACAGTACTTGCACCAACTGTTTTGCCCTAATTAAATTAATCATTTTAATGTATTTCTTTTCTGTTTGTTTTTTCTGCTTACTGATTTACTGTGAGGGCCTAGGCTTAGGCAATGGAATTTGGTCTAATTTATTTTTCATTTTCCAAGGGTAACACTGGATATGGATATGAGGCAGTTAAAAACCTCTTAGATGAAGCAGCAATGGTGAGAGGGGAAAGTAATGAGTAATTACATGTGTAGTTTGTCATTGACTGTAGAATATAAAGTGCGTTTTATGGTAAGACCATGGTTTACTCATTTCTTCAAGTGATAATTATTTAGTTCATTAACCTAAGTGAAGATCATTATTAATCAGATTTTTTTTTTGTTACGTTTGAGATCCTGTTATGTGCACACTGAACAGATTAAATAAATGAATAGAAAATATACAGCAATTTATCATTCTAGAGTTTATATTCTGTGCTGCTCAGCTTGAGCAATATATACAGATCTTTCAAGATCAGAGATATTAAGCTTCATTGTTAACTTCACTACTGTATTTCTACATGTTACACGCTAGTGTTATGGATGAAAAATAAAGTAACCACTTAAGTTTCTTTGAAGCATTTAAGCATTGGGTGTTGACTTAAGTTACACACACTGGCAACCTACTAGGCATTTTAGCTAATTTTGCTTTGTTAAACCTTAATTCAGATTTTAAGTGGTGGTTGACTTACCTTGGTAATTCTGCTGTATAAGATCTTAGTGGAATCTGATGTGATGAAAAAAGAAGCAGGATGATGCACTGCATCAGCTTGTTTTTCTCAACTTTTCATCCTCACTTATAATTTACTGGCTGTGATAGACTCAGTATAGTTGCAATCAATTGTATATATAGTAAATTAATCAGTATGCTATTTTCTATCTAATGTCACTGTTCTCAACGGGGAGTTAAGTCATCCTAATTGAGATCATTATTTTCACAGAAAATATGCAGGATGGTCTTCAATTTAATATTGCTCTGTAGTTGACAGTAGCACTTTCATGCGTCATAACTATAATGCATTTCCTCCAGCTGTCCGCATTATAGTTTCGTACAGTCTTTAAGGTAACCGTTAATGTTTATAATTTGATCACTGCTGCAGTTGCCATGCTATGAGTTCCAACCTGCATAGGATAGAACAGTTGGATGGCTTTCAAATCTTTCACATACTCAGACCATTGATAGCTTGAGCAGAGCTGTAAAAAGCACACAGCAGTACAGGTGCCAAGCTGTTCAGAACTTTCCTGCTTCTGAACAGTGCACGTGTTGTGGACTTTCAAGGCTGTTCAGTTTACTGTCATTTCTGTATTGCTGGCAGATAAAATGTACTTCGTGTTTCACTGTTGCAATCATTACATTTGGGGTAATCTGCTGTCAGGTTGCCCTCAGTCGGCCTGATTAACAAAGACTTGGGTCCTGCGTTGGTTGCTGTCCCTTCTTCCATGACGTCAAGTTGTCAGGGATATAAAACATGCAGCCGACGCCATACACCAGTCTTTCTTGCCGCTCGGTGCCCAAAGCAGAAGCAGTTTGCAAGTGCCGGTCGGCCGACTCCTGAAATTTTCATTTTCGAGTTTCAGAACCAAAGTCTTCAACTAAAGCTAAGTACCCCGTTGGGGAAACTTTTTCTTGCTCCTTACCGATGTCAGTAAAAGTTAATAATTGCATTACTTGTGGGAAGCAAATACCTCATAAGGATTTTCATTTCTACTGTATTCTTTGCCTAGGCCCTGACCACAACGTGCCTTGCTGTCAGTTTTGTGCTAAATTTAATCAACGCACGATTAAACGTCGGTATATTTTTGCTTCTAAATATTTTGGCTCAAGATTTAATTATCCAGAAATGTCGTCGGTTAGCAATCTGACTACCTCAATACCTAAAAAACGCAAAGAAAAAGACAGAGATAGACCGTCGAGGTCCAAAACTGACGACGACGCTTCTCTTAAGCCAGTCGCCAGTTCGCCGGTACTCAGTGAGGCGCTTTCGCAGTCCCTGATATCCGCTACTTCTCATTCACAGGCCTCTACTGAGACCCATTCGGAGTCCGGTATGCTGCAAGATGCTTCAATTATGGAACCCACGGATGTCTCTACCTTAGATGGGTCCAGAGCTGCTGTGCAGGCACCGGCTTCTGAGGGTGTATTCAGGCATACATATTTGTATATTAGACCAACGCCATCTTCAAAACTAAGACCAAAATCTAAATCTATGTCTAAAAAACCGACACCTGGGCCACATGTGCAGGCCCCTATGCCTAAAAAACAAATGATCAAAATGGCTGAAGATTTGATTACTCTGATCAGGGGTAGACAACCCCCTCCTTGTAAGAGGCCTAGGCAAGACATTGATTATGAATCTTCTGAACAGGATTCTATTTCTTCTGACTCTTCTAATGAACATGATTTGTCTATTCCTACTTATGAGGACTCGGATGCAGAAAATTCCATTCCTTCTGCTTCTCCCCCTGAGGATTTTTCTTTTGAGGAAACGTTACATACCTTAAGGGAACATTTCCACTGGGAAAGTCAGGATTTCTCTGAATCTAAAGAGAGACTTAGGGGTTTTCTTCTTCTTCCTCAGCATAGGCCTTTGGCTATACCTCCTGTTCTAGACATTATTGATGATGTTTTTTCAGATTCTAGTATGGCTCCTGATTCTCTGCCTCCGGCTCCTTGTAAGCCAGTCAGATACTACAAGGTTCCTGACTCCCACAAATTCCTTTTTAAAAAGCTTATTGCTGATCCTGAAACCAATTCTCAGGGTCCCAAGGGCATTAAGGCCTATACGGCTAAAAATCCTACCCCTTCTGATAGAGATTCCAGGGCACTGGATAAATGGGGTAAGAAGGTTTACACTTCTGCAACCTTGGCAATCAGGGCTTTAAACTGTCAATTTCATATGCTTAAATATCAACAGCATATGATAGGACTACTTAAACAGAAAATGATGTTAATTTCTGACTGTGTTGAAAATAAAGATTTACAGGATTTATTACATTCAGCTGAACAAGTTGGAAAACATACTTTGCAATGTGGTTTTGATTCCTTGGAGGCATATTGCAGAGCTGCTGTAACTGGATCTGTGCTAAGAAGGGCAAGCTTGGCTCAGAGCAAACTCTGCCTGACCATGTTAAAGCAAAATTGTTGGATGCTCCTTTACAACAGGACCGTCTCTTTGGTAAAAAGGCTGAAGAAATGTTAAAAAAGATGGAAGATAAAGCTAAATCTTTGCAAACTGTGAAAGATTTCTTACAAGTGCAACCTCCAAGATTAAGTAGGCACTGGCCTACTAAGAACTGGTCCTTTCCAGTACCTTTGAGAGCCTCTCAAGTCAAATCCAGACATTCCAAAGGCTCCAGGTTTCAGTCACAAGGAACTTTTAGAACAAAACAATGGGGTGCCTCTACCTCCAAATCTGGAAACAACAAGGCACCTCCCTATGGTAAACAGCCTCAATGACTTCCCTCCACACTCACCAAGCACTTACCTTTTAGTCGCCCCTTTGGAGGGAAAACTGACACTTCATGCATGAAACTGGCAACTTATTACCCAGGACAAATGGGTTTTAAATATAGTATCCAAGGGATACAGATTTTCCACACGTTGCCAATCCCAAACGGATGGCCAGACCTGCCCCCAAATCAGTGGGCAGAGGCCCAGAAACAAGTTCTGTCCCTCATTAACATGGGGGCTATTCAACCAATACCAGAAGAGGAAAAGGGACTGGCTTTCTATTCGACTTTTCCTGGTACCCAGAAAAGAGAAATCATGGCGTCCAATTCTGGACTTATCCACTCTAAACACATTTCTGGACATTCCAAAATTCAAGATGCTGACTCTTCAACAGTTACTACCTATGCTAGACAAAGATGCCTGGTTGGTAACTGTAGACTTAAAAGATGCTTACCTGCATATCCCAATCAGGGAATCTTGCAGAAGATACCTCCGCTTCAAAGTAGGCTACTTGCATTACCAGTTCTCTGCACTGCCCTTTAGCTTATCTACTGCACCCAGGCTCTTCACAAAGTGCCTGGCTCCAGTAATTGCATTTTGCAGGCAAAGAAATATTCAAATATATCCATACTTGAACGATTGCCTAATTCAAGCAGAAAACAAGGACATTCTTCTAAAGCATCTGGCGTTTGTAAAAAGGGTTCTAACTTGTCTAGGATACACCATAAACGAAAAGAAATCACAACTGGTACCCTCTCAAAAAAATTACATTTCTGGGTGCAAGCTTGAATACAACTGCCCAGATGACTTACCTTATGCCAGAAAAGTAAATTCAATTGGTGACTTACTTCAAACGGGTGGCCACAAAAACCCTGCTATCTGCAAGACAAATACTGCAAGCATTGGAGTTCATGGCTTCCTGCATTCTTGTAATTCCATATGCAAGACTGCATATGAGGAAACTTCAGTGGTACTTAAAATGTTTATGGAGTCAACATTGTCACAGCCTGGAAACAATGATTCCTGTCATACCTTGCCTGCAACTAGATTTCCTATGGTGGGCAGAGGCCTGCCACCAAAACAAGGGACTGCCATTCACTCCACCCCCTGCCGCCCAAACCCTAACTATAGACTCATCAGACCATGCTTGGGGGGCTCATCTGGCAGGAAAATGCATTCAGGGCAAATGGAGCCCAAATCAAATGCACCTTCATATCAATCAGAAAGAGATGCTAGCTGTACAGAATGCACTGACAGCCTTCAAGGATTACCTTCATCCAGGACAATTAATGATAGACAACACCACAGTTATGTTGTACATAAACAAGCAGGGGGCTACACATTCATACCCCCTTTGCAGACTAGCCATGGCATTGTGGAACACAGACTTGACCTACCAAATACAACTACAAGCTCACTTCCTGCCAGGAAAGCTAAATACTCTGGACCCACACGAATGGAAACTGGAACCACAAATTTTCAGCATGTTGACACGCAAATGAGGGAGTCCAGACATAGTTCTGGGGTGAGGCAAAAAGATCCATCAGTTGGACAAATTCTGCACAAGAATTAATCACAAAAAAGCATGGAAAGTGGATGCTGTATCATTCAGCTGGAAAAACCTATCAGTCTATGCCTTTCCCCCTCTGCCGCTGTTCTTCAAAGTTCTACTAAAAGTCAGACAGGACAAACCCAAAATGATTCTGATTGCTCCAGACTGGCCTCGCCCACACTGGTACCCACTCCTGCGCAATGTGTCACACCTTCCTCCGTAGCACCTGCCTCAGACACCTTACCTACTGTCTCAGCAGAACAACCAAATTCTGCACACTCACTTCCAAACTTTGAATCTTGCAGTGTGGCTAATCATCTAATTTCACCTTTGGCATCCCTCAGCAAACTTGTGATGGATGTTATTTTGGAGGCTAGGAGGCCTAATACTAGAAAATCGTATACTGACAAATGGAAAAGATTCTGTGCCTGGAACCAATCACAAGGAATAAGCACAGCAATGCCCAATATTCCTCAGATTCTGCAGTACTTAACTGAGATGCTTCACAAGGGCCTATCTTTTTCTTCCATAAAAATCCATGCCTCTGCCATTTCATCTCATTACAACACAGAACCTCCCCTCTTCTCTCATCCTCTGCTAAAGCAGTATCTCAGAGGGGCCAAAAACTTAAGACCTCCCAGGAGAGCGCCAACCCCCTGCATGGGACCTCAATTTTGTTTTGGAAAAACTCACTCTCCCTCCTTTTGAGCCAGCTGCTACTGCAGACCTAAAATTTCTCTCCTGGAAAACAGCTTTCCTTTTAGCAGTCACTTCAGCTAGAAGGATTTCTGAATTACAGGCTCTTATGGCAGTGGAGCCTTTCATTATTTTTCATGCAGACAGGGTGTCTCTCAGGACCAATCCTTCTTTCATGCCTAAGGTGGTATCCAGTGTGGCTCTAAATCAGACCATTCAACTGCCAACTTTCTTTCCCAATCCACAAAACAAGGGTGAGCGTATTCTGCATTCATTGGATGTACACAGACAACTTAGATTTTACTTAAACAGGAGAAAGTCTCTGAGAAAATCTGAGCAACTTTTGGTGGCATTTGCTGCAGGGGCAGAGGGAAAGGCTATTTCAAAGCAGACTATTTCCAAATGGATAAGCCATTTTATTCGTTTCTGCTATATGCACCATGGTAAACCTATCCCCAAAGGGATCAGATCTCATTCCACCAGGGCTGCATCTACTTCCGCAGCCTTTCTCAGAGGGATTCCTACCAGAGACATTCTGGAAGCTGCTACCTGGAGCTCAGTTCATACGTTCACCAAGCATTACCATTTACCTCTCTTCTCTAAATCCAGAGCTGGCTTTGCCACTGCTGTCCTGCTGGGCCTTATAGCTGCTCGTAATGCTGTATAAATCCATCCTCCCAACCATAGCTTTAGGTATCTACCCAAATGTAATGACTGCAACAGTGAAACCCGAAGAACATAGTACAGTTACCTTAAATGTAGATTTTCGAGTGTATTCACTGTTGCAGTCCTGGTTACCCACCCTCCAGCCCCCTATTTTTCTCTTACTACACCTCTTCTTTCCTTTACTGTGCTTAAAAGCCTTTTTGGTGTATTTGCTTTTGTTTGGAGGTATATTTTTGTTTTAAATTATATACATGTATATTTATTTTGCTCCCCATTTGGGGGACACCTGACATCTTGGGCAAGAAAAACTGATGTAATGGCATCGGCTGCATGTTTTATACCCCTGATGTCATGGAAGAAGGGACAGCAACCGACGCAGGACCCAGGACTTTGTTAATCAGGCCAACTGAGGGCAACCTGCCAATGACTGCAACAGTGAATACACTCGAACATCTACATTTATGGTAAGTGTACACAACTGTACTTTCCCTTCAGGAGGGAGAAACTCCCACTTTCAAAATTTTTAATAGAAACTTCTCTTTTGTCTGAAACTTATTTTAAGCTAGTAAAAAGTGTACTATTAGACTGTCACCTGGTTTTGTCACTTTTTACTGTGAAGTGCGACTTTTTACTTTTCTAGAATCAAGTTTTTAAACTGTGGGTGATTTTTCTAGCCCTGTAGTTCACAAAACTGCAAGATGTTCTTAGTGTTTCACTGTTGCAGTCATCGCATTTGGCTTATCCCTGCCAGTGTAGCCCTCGGCTGCCCCGAATACCAGAAGCTTAGTATTTCTGCGTCAGTTGCTGTCGCTTGAGGACTGATGTCAGGTCGTCAGTAGTATAAAGTAAGGCAGCCGGCACCATTATATCAGTCTTTCTTGCCGTGGAGCTCGAAGCAGAAGCAGCTCGCATGAGTGCCTGTCGGCCACTACCTGAGTTTTCATCTCCAAGTTGAAGTCTTCTAAAGCTAAGTACCCCATTGGGGATCCTTTTTTCTTGCACTAACTGATGTCAGAAAAAGTTAACAATTGTCTCTCCTATGGAAAGCAAATACCACACCGAGACTTCCACTCTTACTGTGTCACTTGTTTAGGCCTACACCATGACGTCCCCCATTGTCACTTCTGTGCTTTGTTCAATGCCAGAACTATCTGTCGTCAGGCCCTTTTGTAGCCAGATATTTTCGTTTACATTCTTTGAATTCCGATATGGCTTTGGTAAGTCATCCGACAACAGATGATCTAAAAAAAAATTAAAGATAGAGACAGACCACACAGGTTCAAACCTACCAATGATGCTTCCGTTAAGCTAGTCGTCAGTCCTCCAGTACTCAGGTGCATTCGCAGCCCCTGATGCCCACTTCTGTTGATTCGCAGGCCGCTACCGAGACCCTTTCAGAGTCCAGTATGCCGTAAAATTCTTCTTCGCTTAAGGATCCTGCGTTTGTCTCTACTTTGGATGGGTCCAGAGCTGCTGAGCAGGCACCGGCTTCCGAGGAAGTCCTTCGCACTACCGGATCTCGACACAAACTGACATCTTCTTTCGCTGCTACCGTTATTTCAAAAACAACCAAGTTTCTTAGGCCCAGGGTCCGAACCACACCCAAGAAACCGACCCGCTCTCAGGCGCTTGCTACCTTGCCTCAGTCTCAAATGCTTAAAATGGCGGAAGACCTTATCATGCTGATCAGGTGAATCCAAGCTGCCCCCTGAGAAAGGAAAAATGATCTGTTCCCTGTAGTTTTGTCTGAACAAGAGTCCGATGAATCTGATGCATCTGACTATGAAGGACATGCAACCCCTCTCCACTTATGAGGATTCTCATGTAGAGGACTCCATTCCTTCAGCCTCTCCTCCAGAGGATTTTTCCTTTGGGCAAACCCTGCATACTTTAAGGGACCATTTCCAATTGGACAGTCAGGACTACCTTCTGTCTAAAAAGAGACTCAGGGAATTCTTAGATTTTCCGCAACACAGACCCTTGGCCATCCTCCTAGTCCTGGTTGTTGTGGATGATGTTTTCCTTGAATCCAGCTTGACTCCTGATGCCTACCTCCTACTCACAGAAAATTAGACAAGTACTATAGAGTCCATGACTCACACAAATATCTTTTTAAAAATCCAACAGCTGACCCTG
Source organism: Protopterus annectens (assembly GCF_019279795.1). Taxonomy (NCBI): domain Eukaryota; kingdom Metazoa; phylum Chordata; order Ceratodontiformes; family Protopteridae; genus Protopterus; species Protopterus annectens. The sequence continues at coordinate 903,497,996 of NC_056745.1, forward strand.
AGGTCATTTCTCAAGGGCCCAAAGGGATTAAAGCAACCTCTGCCAAGAATCCCAGACCCTCAGACAGGGATTCATGAGCATTGGACCGACAGGGTAAAAAAGTGTACACCTCAGCTACTCTTGCTATCAGGGCACTAAATTGTCAGTTCCATATGCTAAGCTTTCCGCAACATACCCTGGAACACCTTAAACAAAAAATGTCTTCACTTCCTGCTTGGGCAAAATTTAAAGATTTACAGGGCTTGTGCATTCTGCAAGCCAAGTAACTAAACACACTATACACTGTGATTTTGATGCCCTGGAAGCTTCTTGCAGGGCAGCAGTCACTGGATCTGTCATTAGAAGACAAGCATGGCTTAAGGAACAACCCCTGCCAGCCCATGTCAAATCTAAATTGTTAGATGCCCCCTTGCACAAAGGTAACTTATTTGGCACTAAGGCAAAAGAGGTCTTAAAAAAGATGGAAGAAGAAGCAAAATCTATGAAAATGGTTAAGGATTTCTTACAAGTCCAGCCCCCTAGGTTCAGCAGGCATTGTCCCTCCAACCACTGGTCTTTTCCTGCTCCGAGTAAACCAGCCCAGCCTAGGCCCCATGGAAACAGACCCCCCCCATACAGCAGCCCCAGAGAATCCAGAGATGTAAGCAGTGGACTACCTCCACTTCAAAACCAGGGAGTTCTACGCCATCCCCTTATGGTAAGAACTCACAATGACTCACCCCACCCCCACCCTCCTTCACTTACCTCTAGGAGGAAAACTCTCATTTCACTAAAGCACCTGGTCCACCATAACCAAGGACTAATGGGCTCTGAACATTTTGTCTCACGGATACAAATTTTCCTTCCATACCCTTCCAACCCCAAAAGGGTTCCCAGATGTACCACCAAATCAGTGGGCAGAGGCTCAAAAGCAAATCCTTTCCCTTCTCTCTGTGAGAGCAGTAGAGCGTGTTCTTGCAGAACAGATGGGCCAAGGCTTCTACTCCATACTTTTTCTGGTGCGTAGAAAAGAGGGCACCTGGTGCCCCATCCTCGATATATCAATTCTAAACACCTTCCTGAGGATCCCAAAATTCAAAATGCTCACCCTCCAGCAGCTGCTACCCATGCTCTCCAAGGATGCTTGGCTAGCCACCCTAGATCTAAAAGAGGCCTACCCTCCACATTCCTATCAGGGAATCATGCAGGAAATATCTCCGTTTCAGGGAGGATCTCAGCACTTTAAGTTCTCTGTGCTTCCCTTTGGCTTATCTACTGCTTCCAGAGTTTCTACAAAATGTCTGGCTCTGGTCATTGCCTTTTGCAGACAAAGAAATATTCAAATTTACCCGTACTTAGACCACTGCCTTATTCAGGCAGACAGCCAGGAAAAGCTGCTCAAACACCTGGCCTTTGTAAAGACACTGCTAACCTCCCTAGGATACACAATCACGAAAAGAAATCCAAACAGGTGCCCACCCAAAGGATAATCTTCCTAGGAGCAAGTCTGGACACAGCATCCCAGATGGCATTCCTTACACCAGAGAAACAAATTTTCCTGACAATTTACTTTTCACAACTAGCCACCAAGCCCCCAGCTATCTGTAAGGAAGATCCTGCAAGCTCTGGGGTTCATGGCATCTTGCATACTACTCATTCCATGTGCCAGACTGCACATGAGGAAACTTTAATGGTACCTTAAGAGCCTTTGGCGTCAACACTCTCAAGACCTGGAAACTCTTCTACCTATAATTCCTTGCCTCAGAAAGGAATTTCTTTGGTGGGCAACAGCATGCTCCCACAACAAGAGACTGCCCTTCACCCCCCCCCCTGCCACCCTGACCCTCATGACAGATGCATCAGACTACACTTGGGGTGCACACTTGGACGGCAGGTGCATACAGGGCCAATGGAGCCCTCAGGAAATCCCTCTGCACATCATTTAAAAAGAGCTGATGGCTGTGCAGCATGCCTTGATAGCTTCCAAACCCCTTCTCAATACAGGGGTTCTCCTGATCAAAACAGACAACACCACTTTGATGTGGTACATCAACAAGCAGGGGGGACTCACTCCTACCCCCTTTGCAGGCTGTCCATGACCCTTTGGCTCCATGCAACTACTCCTGTTAGCAAAATTCCTACCAGGCTCTCTCAGCTCTCTGGCAGACCAGTTAAGCAGAACACTTCTGGACCCACACGGGTGGCAAATCAACAGAAGTACCTTCACTCAAATAACTCAGAAATGGGAAATCCCAAAGGTCGACCTCTTTGCCTTCCACACCAACCATCAGCTCAGAAAATTCTGCACCAGGGAGCATTACTGCATGGCTTGGAAAGTGGATGCCCTGTCCTTCCCTGGGTCAGTCTATCGGTCTATGCCTTTCCTCTCCTACCTCTCATCCCCAGGGTACTGCTCAAAATAAGCGAGGAAAAAACAAGGACCATTCTTACAGCTCCAGACTGGCCCTGACAACACTGGTAGCCCTTGCTGTGCAGCCTGTCCCTGCTGCCTCCATGGCATTTTCCTCAGATTCCAAACCACCTGACCCAGAGGGAAGGGGAATTCATGCATCCCAAATTGCAGACACTCAGTTTGGCAGCTTGGCTTATTCCCTTACCCTGAACCAATCTGCCATTCTAAGTAAACCGGTTCTGGATGTTATTCATGAGGCTAGATGTCCTAGCACCAGAAAGTCTTGTCCAGATAAATGGAAAAGGTTCTGCACCTGGATCCAGGCTAAGGGAGCCAATACGGCACAGCCCTCCATCCCTCTTATTGTGGATTACTTAGCTGACCTACTACACAGTGGTCTCTTTCTCCTGTATATAAAGTCATGCCTCTGCTATTTCTGCTCATTTTCCCCACTAAGCAGCCCCTTTTCTCACAACCTTTGATCAAACAATTCCTCAGAGGGGCTAGCAACTTGAGCCCCCCCCAGAAAAGCACCAATGCCAGCTTGGGAACTTAACTTTGTCTTGGAAAAGCTCACCCTGCCCCCTTTCGAACCAGCTTCTTCTGCAGAGCTAAAATTTCCCTCCTGGAAGATGGCTTTCCTTCTGGCCCATCACTTCAGCCAGAAGAGTCTCTGAGCTGCAAGCACTCATGGCTGTGGAAACCTTCATCATCTTCCATGCAGACAAGGTATCCCTCAGAATTAACCTATCCTTAATGCCCAAGGTGGTGTCCAGTGTGGGTCTCCACCAATCCATTCATCTGCCCACCTTCTTTCCTAATCCCCAGAATATGGGGGAAAGGATTCTTCACTCTCAATGTGCATATACAGCTCAGATTCTATCTGGCTAGGACTAAATCCTTCAGAAAGTCTGATCAATTGCTGGTTAGCTTTGCTACAGGGGCAGAAGGCAAAGCCAACTCCAAGCAAACCATTTTCAAATGGATAGCACACTGCATTCATTTCTGCTACAAACAGCATGGAAAGCCTCCCCCCAAGGGGGTCAGGACACACTCCACCAGATCAGCCTCCACTTCTGCAGCTTTCCTAAGAGGAGTCCCCACCAGGGGCATCCTTAAGGCTGCCACCTTGACATCTGTTCACTCTTTTACTAAATATTACCACCTGCCTCTCTTCTTCAAATCCAGGGCAGGGTTTGCCTCTGCAGTCTTGCAAGGCATCCTAACCAGCCCCTGGAAGTTCTTCGTGTTTCACTGTTGCAGTCATTACACTTGGGTTATCTGCCTGCAGGTATCCCTCAGTCGGCCCAAATACCAGAGACTTAGTATTTCTGCGTCAGATGCTGTCGCTTCTTCAATGATGTCAGGGGTATAAAAGCAGGCAGCCGACACCATTACATCAGTCTTTCTTGCCGAGGCGAAGCCTGAAGCAAAAGCAGTTTGCAAGTGCTGGTCGGCTGCTACCTGAATTTTTCGTTTTCGAGTTGAATAATTCTGAAGTCTTCTAAAGCTAAGTACCCCATTGGGGATCCTTTTTTCTTGCTCTAACTGATGTCAGAATAAGTTAACAGTTGTCTTGCCTGTGGAAAGCAAATACCTCACAGAGATTTTCATTCTTACTGCGTCACCTGTTTAGGCCCAGACCACGACATCCCTCGCTGTCGGTTTTGTGCCTTGTTTAACGCTCACACCATTCGTCGTCGGGCTATCTGTCGTTAAATTCTTTTGCTCTCTTTCTCCGTATTCTGAAATGGCTTCGGTAAGCTATCCGATTACCGATCTTCCGAAAAAACATAAAGACAGAGACAGACCGCATAGGTCCAAACTTGCCAATGGCGCTTCCGTTAAGCTAAGTCCGCCGGTACTCAGTGAGGCACCATTTCAGCCCCTGATGCCCACTTCTATGGATTTGCAGGCCTCTGCTGAGACCCATTCTCTCAGTATGTCGTGAGATGCTTCTTCAACTATGGTACAAGCGGATGTTTCTACCTTAGATGGGTCTGGAGCCGCTATGCTGGCACCGGCTTCTGAGGGAGTTTTTCGTCCTACCAATGTTCGAATCAAACCAACCTATTTTTTAACCAAAACTACTGAGTTTCTTAGGCCCAGAGTATGCACTACGCCTAGAAAACCTATGACCAAAGTGCATGCTCAGGCACCCATGCCACAAAAACAAATGCTTAGAATGGCTGAAGACCTTATTTCGCTAATTAGGGGAAGCCAACCTTCCCCAGCTAAGAGACAAAGACTTCAGTCCCCTTCTGGTTCTGCAGACCAGGAGTCCGATGACTCTGACCTTTCTGATTCTGAAGACATGCCCTTATCCACCTATGAGGATTCAGTTGCATTAGAATCCATTCCCTCTGCCTCCCCTCCAGAGGATTTCTCTTTTGGTGAAACCTTGCATACTTTAGGAAAGCATTTCCACTGAGAATGCCAAGACTATCCTCAATCCAAAAAGAGACTCGGAGAACTTTTAGAGTTGCCTCAGCACAGGCCTTTAGCTATACTCCCTGTCCTGGATGTTGTGGATGATGTTTTCATGGAATCCAGTCTTACTCCAGACACTTCACCTCCGGCCCCTAGGAAACCAAACAGGTGCTACAGAGTACCTTATTCTCACAAGTTTATTTTCAAGAATCTTACTGCTGATCCACAGATCATTTCCTAGGGACCTAAAGGTATTAAGGCTACTACAGCCAAAAATCCTAACCCTTCGGACAGGGATTCCAGAGCTTTGGACAGATGAGGTAAAAAGGTATATACCTGTGCAACTCTTGCTATCAGGGCATTGATTTGTCAGTTTCACATGCTGAAATACCAGCAACATATTATTGAACTTATTAAACAAAAAGTGGTAATTTTTCCAGATTGTGCAGAAAATAAAGAATTGCAGGAGCGTATGCACTCTGCAAACCATGTTTGTAAGCATACTTTGCAGTGTGGCTTTGATGCCTCGGAAGCATCTTGCAGGGCAGCAGTCACTGGCTCTGTACTGAGAATACATGCTTGGCTGAAGGAGCAGGCCTTGCCAGATCATGTCAAATCTAAATTACTAGATGCTCCTTTAAATAAGGGCCATTTGTTTGGCACCAAAGCAGAAGATGTTCTTAAAAAGATGGAAGAAAAGGCTAAATCTATGCAAACTGTTAAATAATTCCTGCTAGTGCAACCACCTAGATTCAATACGCATTGCCCTTCAAAACACTGATCCTTTTCAGACCCCTCCAGGCCTTCCCCAAACAAGACCTAGGGGAAACAAACCACCCAGACTACAGTCTCAGGGTATGCAGAGATCTAAGCAATGGAGCGCCCCCACCCCTAGAGCAGGGAGTGATAAGCCATCTCCTTATGGAAAAAGCTCACAATGACTTCTCAACTCTGCTTCCCAGCCCTGCCCAATTGCTTGTGCCTGTAGGAAGAAATCCAAACCAAATAAGAGGTTGATACACCACGACAATCAAAGCAAACCAGGTGAAAAGCAGTAATAAATCCCAAGTAAAATGCTATAAAATCATTCTTTTATTGGAAGTAGTGAACACTTTCACGTCTCTCAGGATGCTTCATCAGACTTAATATCAACACATACTTTCAAAAGTGGTTATATAAATGTAATGCACCTATAAGAATACAATTGCAAGATACATAACAATAAGAAACAAAGCTATTGGTGTAAAATAGAAGCAAATCTACTTCAATTATATAAAATATAATGAAAAATATACATATGTATTAAAACACATTGCTATAAATACCAGTGTACAAAAAGCATCCATATAAAAAATATACAAAGTTATACTAATAAAATGATATAGTATATCATAAAAGTGTACTAACGTCTGAATGGTTTATCTATTAAAAAAGGTCTCAATGAAAATTCGTCATTGAGACCATGTCCCTTATCGGCTGCCAATTTTATAATCCATCTAGCTTCCTCCTCCTCAGTACCATTCCGAATACTTCCTAACCTCTCTGTAGCATATATATGTTCTAAAACCATGAAGGTAAAAACATGCGTCGTATCATGTTGTAAAACATGATTAGCCAATGCATTGGTCTCATTTTCCCTATGGATAGCATACACATGCTCCTTTATCCGTTCCCTAAGTGTCCTGTTGGTCTTGCCAACATAAAAACATTGGCATTTTATACACTGACCAAGATAGACTACATTCCTGAATTTACAATCTGCATAGATATTGAACTCATATTTTACCCCAGTATCTGGGTGTATGATAATGACAAATTTTCATTGAGACCTTTTTTAATAGATAAACCATTCAGACGTTAGTACACTTTTATGATATACTATGTCATTTTATTAGTATAACTTTGCATATTTTTTATATGGATGCTTTTTGTACACTGGTATTTATAGCAATGTGTTTTAATACATATGTATATTTTTCATTATATTTTATATAATTGAAGTAGATTTGCTTCTGTTTTACACCAATAGCTTTGTTTCTTATTGTTATGTATCTTGCAATTGTATTGTTATAGGTGCATTACATTTATATAACCACTTTTGAAAGTATGTGTTCATAGGTTCATAGATTAGTACTAAGCTAACTGCCCTTGTGAGCCATTTTAAGCCTAGCCAATTATCTCTTGTGAGACTCAAACCCTGCACCTTGTGTTTGCACGGCAAACACCTTAACCATTAGGCCATGCTCTCAACCCTTAAATTAGTACTAGGCTAACTGCCCTTGTGGGTCATTTTTAGCCTAGCCAATTACCCCATGTGAAAATCAAACCCTGCACCTTATGTTTGTAAGGTAAACACCTTAACCATTATGCCAACCTCCCACCCATGTTGATATTAAGTCTGATGAAGCATCCTGAGAGACGTGAAAGCGCTCCCTACTTCTAATAAAAGAATGATTTTATAGCATTTTACTTGGGATTTATTACTGCTTTTCACCTGGTTTGCTTTGATTGTCGTGGTGTATCAACCTCTTATTTGGTTTGGATTTCTCTCTTTGTGAGGTGATGCTTTACCCTGGGGTGGTGTTTTTGGATTTTTGCTATTTTGGATATTTGAACATACCAGGGACATGACAGAAGAAACCATGCTGACATTTAATGGAGCTACACCATCAAAGACATTTGATTTTACACAGATGCTGTGTATGGATGTGAATCCTTTATTGAGACTCTCTTATGCTGAATTAGTTAAAATGGCATCTACACAGAAAGATTCAACAGTGCATGTAGATGCCTTACAACTAATGAGGAGATTAGAAGACGTCTTAGGAAGAATAAAAAATGCCCAGTGGCAGAAAAGACACATGGAAGCATGTATAAAATTTAAGATTGTTCCTAGAGGTCTTCGGATATTGAAGATGCCTACCTTTGGATCTACTTATCCTGAGTTGCTATCTAAATGGCAGCAACTGAATTTAGAGACTAGCCAAGGGTATATGAAGCTCCTCATTGAACAATATCAGTGAATAGAAGAGGAACTTCATCAAGAGGCGTTAGCCTTAGATAAACGTTTGAGAACTATTCTTACAGATATACAAATAGATAATTTTCGCACTGATATAGCGACTACTTTATCACCTCTTGATAATAAGTTGTTACTGGCAAAGAAGAGAAAACTTGAAAGAGATTGTTCTGATTTTTCTCGTGGGAACGTATTTTCTTGGCCGAGGGAATCCGCTCGACCTACTAATAATGTGACTACTACCAGCATTGTGAATCAATCTATTGAGCGTCCCGCTCCTTCAGTTCCCTCTATTTCCAGTAATTTGGTTCCTCTTCCTGCTAATACAGTTGATATAGAACCGCGTTTTGACTCGTGACCCTCTCTACCAAGTGCGACTGAAAGATCTAATTCTGAGATTACAAGTGAGCAGGTGGTGCGTAGGAAAACAATACAAACAGATGGACAGCGTACTCAACTAGGAGATAATGAAGCCAACAATCTCCATTTTCCTTTACCATTTTGTGTCGACAACAAACAGGCATGGAATCCACATTTCAAGGGGAGGAAGAGAAAAATTTCAGAGGGACAGCTCGAGTTTCAGAAGAAGTCACTAAGACCAATACAACGGACTTAGTTATTAACTTATCACAGTATGTATTAACTGAATGTGAAAAATCAGTTTTGAATAGAGGATTATCTTTCATTCCTTCACAAGGTGTAGATGTGAATAGTTTGATTTTAGACATTAAATGCTTTACTAGAAATGTTGCATTAGCTTTGCAATTTGATAGTAATGCAGCAAGTAGCAATGATGTACCTTTATTCAAGAAACCCTCATGCATCCTTTACTTGAATGTTTTGAAAAAGCATGTACTAATGATTTTTTAAAGCAATTTGAAAATAATAGGTCGAAGCCTGAATTTTACAATTTAACAAAGGAAGAAAAACTAGCTTTGAATAAGCTGCAAGATAATGTTGATGTAGTAATAAGACCAGCAGACAAAGGGGGTGCTACTGTATTATTGGATAAGAGTTACTATGACACTACTATTGCTGAAATGTTAGCAGACAGTACTACTAATTTAAAACTTACTATGGTTGATTTAGACAAACTGATTAGAGCAGTACATGCTGAACTATATGATATGTTGATATGTAATATAATAAATGAGGATTTATATAGATATTTTCTTATAGAAAAGCCTTTAGTACCTATATTCAGAGGTATCCCTAAAATACATAAAGCTTTGGACAAATCTCCATTAAGACCTATAGTCTCTGGCAGAGGCTGGTTGACTGAAAGTATGTCAATTTACTTGGAGAAACAATTGAGACCCATAGTGGACTCTACAGATTCAGTTTTATGTGATACTCAACAGTTTTTAGAGACATTAGCACCATATAATTCAGGTAATATGTTAAAAGATTCAGACTATATGGTAACATTAGATGTCACATCTTTATTTACCAGCATACCTAATGATATAGGTGTGGACTTCCTTAGGTTATATCTTTTACGTAAAGGCCTGAATAATAATCAAATTATAAGGATTACTATGCTGCTGGATCTAGTTCTTACTAATAATGCTTTTACATTTGATAATGGCTACTACCTTCAGATAACAGGAGTAGCGATGGGCACATCTTGTGCCAACTCTTATGCCAATCTAGTATTGGCATATTGGGAATCTACCTACCTACTAGAACATATTACATATTCAAAGTATATCAAATACTATAAGAGGTTTGTGGACAATGTTTTTTTGATTTGGGGAGGTAACTTGGAAAGCTTTATTACATATATTAATGGCACCACTACGTTCTTGATGTTAACTAGTACTGTTTCACAAAATAGGATTGAGTTTCTGGATGTTCTATTGAACAAGGAAGATGGGATGGTAACAACAGAGATTTATAGGAAACCCTGTAGGATGAATGCTATTCTACACAGAGATAACATGCACCCTCCACATGTACATAAGAATATTATTAAAAATCAGGCTATGCGACATTCTCATCTCATTAGTAATGACTCTTTGTTCTCTGAGGCTATCATAGGAATGGAAAAAGAGTTCATGGAGAGGGGTTACCATAGGAGAGATCTTACAGGGCTGCATGAAGTTGAACGTAATGAAGTAGGTCTACCCTATATTAAGAGAAATAATCCATTGCGGATACAACGGGAGAAGAGAACACAAGAAAAGAGAAGGATAGTCATTCCCTATACTAACAACAATAGCTCTGTTGTGAATATTATTAAGAAACATTGGGGAATTCTACAGCTAGATGATAATATCAAGAGCCTAGTGGGTACTAATCATGGCTTTAGTTACAGAAACACCAAGTCACTTAAAATACTTCTTTGCTATGAAAGGAAAGGGAGAGATAGAATTACTTCCCAAAGAAAAGGAACATATGCCTGTCGTAATTGCAATCATTGTGGCTTCATCATGAACTCTAATATGTTTATACACCCAGATACTGGGGTAAAATATGAGTTCAATATCTATGCAGATTGTAAATCCAGGAATGTAGTCTATCTTGGTCAGTGTAAAAAATGCCAATGTTTTTATGTTGGCAAGACCAACAGGACAATTAGGGAACAGATAAGGGAGCATGTGTATGCTATCCATAGGGAAAATGAGACCAATGCTTTGGCTAATCATGTTTTACAACATGATACGACACATGTTTTTAACTTCATGGTTTTAGAACATATATATGCTACAGAGAGGTTAGGAAGTATTCAGAATGGTACTGAGAAGGAGGAAGCTAGATGGATTATAAAATTGGCAGCTGATAAGGGACATGGTCTCAATGACAAATTTTCATTGAGACCTTTTTAAATAGATAAACCATTCAGACGTTAGTACACTTTTATGATATACTATGCCATTTTATTAGTATAACTTTGTATATTTTTTATATGGATGCTTTTTGTACACTGGTATTTATAGCAATGTGTTTTAATACATATGTATATTTTTCATTATATTTTATATAATTGAAATAGATTTGCTTCTATTTTACACCAATAGCTTTGTTTCTTATTGTTATGTATCTTGCAATTGTATTCTTATAGGTGCATTACATTTATATAACCACTTTTGAAAGTATGTGTTGATATTAAGTCTGATGAAGCGTCGTGGGAGATGTGAAAGCGCTCACTACTTCTAATAAAAGAATGATTTTATAGCATTTTACTTGGGATTTATTACTGCTTTTCACCTGGTTTGCTTTGATTGTCGTGGTGTATCAACCTCTTATTTGGTTTGGATTTCTCTCTTTGTGATGTGATACTTTACCCTGGGGCAGTGTTTTGGTATTTTGCCTCTAGGAAGAAAGCTTGCCCTTCATGCAAAAAACTGGATGTCCATCGCTCAGGACAGATGGGTCCACAACATTGTAACCCAGGGGTACAAATTTTATTTCCATTCACTGCCAACCCCAAGTGGGTTTCCAGACCTTCCTCCAAACCAGTGGGCAGAGGCTCAAAGCCAAGTACTTTCCCTGCTAAATATCAGAGCTATTCAGCCTGTTCCAGTAGAAGAGAGAGGTCAAGGAATCTACTCCAGACTCTTCCTGGTACCCAGGAAAGAGGGCTCTTGGCGCCCAATCCTGGATCTTTCAATTCTCAGCGTCTTCATGGTGGTACCAAAATTTAAAATGCTTACCCTGCAACAGTTTCTACCTATGTTAACCAAGGATGCCTGGTTAGTCACCCTAGACTTAAAAGAAGCCTATCTGCACATCCCCATAAGGGAGTCATGCAGGAACTATCTACGTTTCAGGGCAGGGTCTATGCATTATCAGTTTTCGGCACTCCCCTTTGGCTTATCTACTGTGCCCAGGGAATTCACATAATGCCTGGCTCCAGCCATTGCATACTGCATGCAGAGAAATATCCAAATTTACCCATACTTGGATGACTGCCTGATTCAGGCAGACAGTCAGGAGTTGCTGCATTAGCACCTGACATTTGTAAAAAACCTTTGAACTTCATTGGGGTACACCATCAACAAAAAGAAATCACAACTGGTACCCAGTCAAAAGATTGTATTCCTGGGAGCAAGCTTGGACACAACTTCCCAGATGGCATTCCTCACTTCAGAAAAACAGGTCTGTCTGACAGACTACTTCAAACAAATGGCCACCAGAACCCAGCTATCTGCAAGAAAAATACTGCAAGCCCTAGGGTTCATGGCCTCATGTATTCTGCTAATTCCATATGCAAGACTGCATATGAGGAAACTTCAGTGGTACTTAAAAAGTCTTTGGTGCCAACATTCTTAGGACCTGGAAACAGTCTTTCCTATTATACCTTCTCTAAGGACAGAGTTCCTTTGGTGGGCAGAAGCATGCAACCACAACAAGGCACTGCATTTTACTCAACCCCATGCCACCCAGACCCTAACCACAGATGCATTAGATTATTCATGGGGGCAAATGTATTCAGGGCCACTGGAGCCCAAGGCAAATTCTCCTGCACGTCAATCAAAAAGAGATGCTAGCTGTACAGAATGCCCTGACAGCTTTCAGATACTTGCTCTTTCCAGGACAACTGCTGATAAAAACAGACAACACCACAGTTATGTGGTACATCAACTAGCAGGGAGGAACCCATTCTTACCCACTCTGCAGGTTAGCCCTGGCCCTGTGGAACACGGCCTTGGACAGCCAAGTTCATCTACAAACTTAATTCCTGTCAGGCAAACAAAATTCACTGGCAGACAATTTAAGCAGAAATATCCTAGACCCGTACGAGTGGGAATTTGGAGCCCAGCACCTTCAACCTTCTAATCCAGAAATGGTGGACCCCAGAGGTGGATCTCTTTGCCTCCCCCAACAACCACCAGTTAAGCAAATTCTGCACCAGGAACCCTCACAGCAGGGCCTGGAAGGTGGATGCCCTATCCTTTCAATGGTAAAAACCTCTCAATCTATGCCGTTCCCCCTTCTGCCCCTTATCTCAAGAGTATTACTCAAGATAAAACAAAGACAGGCCAAGTACAATTCTGATTGCCCTGGATTGGCAACACCAGCACTGGTATCCACTCCTGTGCAGCCTGACAATGGTGCCACCCTGGCACCTACATCAGACCCCAACCTTGCTTTCTCAGCAGGAGGGACAGATTTTGCATTCACAATTGCAAACCCTAAGTGTTGCAGCTGGCTTATTCCTTAAATACCCCACCAGCAACCCTAAGCAAGCAGGTGCTGGATGTCATCCTTGAAGCCAGAAGGCCCAGTACTAGGAAATCCTATGCTGAAAAGTGGAAAAGGTATCGTTCTTGGATTCAGTCTAAAGGAAAGGACACAGCACTGCCCTCTTTACCTCTAATCCTGGATTACCTAGCAGAACTACTACACAGAGGCCTATCCTTCTCCATTAAGATCCATGCCTCTGCCATTTCGGCTCATTACAATACTGAGACACTTCTATTCTCTCAACCTCTCATCAAGCAGTTCCTGTAAGGGGCAAATAACTTAAGGCCACCAAGGAGAGCACCCACCCCTGCTTGGGACCTTAATTTTGTTCTGGAAAAGCTCACGCTTCCCCCTTTTGAACTTGCTGCTTCAGCAGAGTTAAAATTATCTCTTGGAAAACAGCCTTGCTTCTAGCCATCACTTCAGCTAGAAGAGTGTCTGAGTTACAAGCACTGATGGCTGTGGAACCCTTCGTTATTTTCCCTGCTGACAGGGTTTCCCTCAGAACTAACCCTTCCTTTATGCCTAAAGTGGTGTCCAATCCATCCATTTGCCGACCTTCTTCCCTAATCCTCAAAATAAAGGAAAAAGGATCCTGCACTCTTTGGACATGCACAGACAGCTCGGGGTCTACCTTGATAGGACTAAGCCTTTCAGAAAATCTGACCAGCTCCTAGTCAGCTTTGCAACACAGACAGAGGGGAAGGCCATTTCAAAACAAACCGTTTCCAAATGGATAGCACACTGCATCCATTTCTGCTACAAGCACCATGAAACACATTCCACTAGAACTACATCTACCTCTACAGCATTTCTCAGGGGAGTCCCTACAAGGGACATAATGGAAGCTGCTACCTGGAGTTCTGTACACACCTTCACCAAGCATTACCATCTACCTGTTGTTTCCAAATCCAGGGCAGGATTTGCTACAGCAGTCTTGCAAGGCATACTAGCCAGTCCTAACTCTTCTTGACTGCCTCCACCCTTCCTCAGCTTTGGGAATCAACCCAAGTGTGATGACTGCAACAGTGAAACACGAAGAACATAGTACAGTTGTGGACACTTACCATAAATGTCGATGTTTGAGTGTATTCACTGTTGCAGTCCTGGTTTCCCTCCCTCTAGCCCCCTGTTTTTCTCGGTCTCTTTATCTCTCCTCCCTATGGCTATTCCTACTGGTATTGGTATTTACTTTTTACTGGTAGTGTTTTCCCCACCATATACTAGCTCCCTGTTTGGGGGCTCCTGACATTTGGGGCAAGAAAAACTGATGCAATGGCATCGGCTGCCTGTTTGTATACCCCTGATGACCTGACATCATGGAAGAAGCGACAGCATCCGACGCAGAAATACTAAGTCTGTGGTATTCGGGCTGACTGAGGGCTCCCTGCAGGCAGATAACCCAAGTGTGATGACTGCAACAGTGAATATACTCGAACATCTACATTTATGGTAAGTGTACACAACTGTACTTTTCCTTGACTGCCACCACCCATTTCCTCAGCTTTGGGAATGTACCCAAATGTGATGACTGCAACAGTGAAACACGAACATAGTACAGCTGTGTACACTTACCATAAATGTAGATGTTCGAGTGTATTCACTGTTGCAGTCCTGGTTTCCCTCCCTCCATCCCCCTTTATTGGTATTTATTTTCCACTGGTGGGGTTCTTCCACCAGAACCTGGCCTCCAACTGTTGGGGGCTCCTGAGAGGTTAGGGCAAGAAAAACTTATGTAATGGTGTCGCCTGCTTTACTTTATACTACTGGTCCTTGTATCTAAATTTTCTGGTGCCTTCGTCTTATGGATGTGCAAGAGATCCATCAGAGCTGAATGTAAAGATGCCTTGTATGCTAGTCATAGATTGCCTCTTCGTATCCTGTAGGAGACTGAGTACAGAGGTAGGACCTTAAGGTGATCTGTGTAGGACAGGGAATTCATACCCTGGGTTCTCCTGGTGAGGAACCTTTGAGGGCATTCCAGCTATTGCAGTTGCCTACTTAGATACCTGCCAAAGGGGGCATTGTTCTCGATGGGAGTGATAAGGGCAGAGTAGAGTAGTACTGATACTTTCTTGGACCTGGATGCCATACCCTTGCTTTTGAGGTGGGCGACATAGAATGATTTTCTTACTGTCTTGGCTACGTGTTGGTCAAATGCTTGATTACTGTTTACATATGTTCCTAGATCCCTAACTTTTGGGCATCTCTTAGGGGTATTTTATCAATGACGTAATTAGTTTGAGTGGACCATTTCCCAAAAGGCACTATAATTCTTACATTGAGTTTACTCTGTGGCTTTTATACAAAGCATTTGTTTGTGTTAGACTTTCTTGTAGGATGCTAGTGTCATAGGAGGAATTAATGATGGCTCCCAATTTACAGTCATCTGTGATCATGGTAAGCCAGAGGCCTTTCACATTAGTTTTGACTTCTGAGAAGTAGGTGCCAAACAAGAATGGGCCCAACACTGAGCCCTGGGGTACTTGCTGGTGGCCCCTGTCTTGGTGGAGGTGATTTCATTGATCCTGACTTCTTGGGTCCTAATTGTGAGCCAGCTGGCAATCCATTGAGTTAGATAGGGATTTATGCCTCTTTCTGAGAATTTGTCACTGAGTGGGGTGTCGTTTCAAATCTCTGCCAGGTCAAAGTGGGTGGTATGCACCATTTTCCCCTCATTCATAGCCATCGTGATTGTCGTGAAGAAATCTACCAGGTCACATAGCAAGACCTTTCCTCACCAAAGCCAAACTGGGATGGGTACAGTGTCTGTAGGTTGCCAATGTCCTTGCTGATCATTTCCATGTTAACTCATTCCATGGCTTTGAATGTTAGACGTGTCAGACTTATGGGTCTGTAGTTCCTGGGGCAAGTTAATGGTCCACCCTTATGAAAAGGAATAATCATTGCAATCCTACATTCACCTGGCATGTAACCTCTTTTGAGCTGTAGATGGAGTGCTTCAAGTGGTAATGCTTCGTCAAGTTCTTTGCTATTTAGGAGGCAACCGTGGATATTGCCCAGGTCCATTGAAGCAGTGTTTTTGGCCTTAAGTGCTTCCAGGACCTGCTTCCTGTTGATAGTTGAGGGGGATATGCTAGAAGGACTTTCACAGGGGTTGATGGGGGTGGGGGTGGGGGGGGGATGAAGTTAGAGCTAAATTTATCAGCCATTAAATTTGTCACCCTGGTCAGTGAAGGTTGTGCCATTTACCACTCGTCCGGCATACTGCTGAGTATTGCCTTTAAGGTTCCTCATATAGCTGAAGAATATTCCGCCAGTGTAGTTTGTTTTTGGTGTTAGCTCTGGGCTTCCTTCTGGTAGATACTGCATCCTCAATGCAACCATTTACACATTGTAAAGGGTTTCTGTAAATAGTTCTGCATAGGTAGCTGTGTTCTTGGGATTTTGTGAAAAATATGTTTTGACAAACTGTCATTTAATAGGTTTTAGTTTGCTTTAGAATAGTTCCTAAGTGTTACAGGTTTGTTTGGGTTTTCTCGGTTGATTTTTATTTTGCGGGAGACAGCTTTGTGATCCGACTTCAATGAGAACGCATTGGGGGGGGGGGGGGTAGAGTGAGCAATGATCTACCATGTTGGTGATTACTACATCCGATATGTTTGATGATCTGGTTGGAGAGAGTATTATCTGGTCCAGGTTGTTTGTGTTGATAAAGTCCAGGAACATTGTGCCTTTGAGTTAGAAACAGTGGACATTTCCCAGTCTATAGAGTGGTAGTTAGTCTTCCATGAATAGGGTATTCAGTTGGATGGTAAGCACCTCTTGTAGGTCTAGGTAAGAGATGTGAGCTTTGTGGGTCATTGAGGATGAGAGCTGTAGCTTGCCAGGACATGGTAAGGACCCTTCTCAATGGAGACCTGGACATGGGGAAACCCCTATAAAATGGGGTTCAAAACAACCAGAGAGCTTAGGCTTAGAATCAGTTATTGGACAACATAACTGCTGTAAATGAGAAGTAAGGGGGGAAATGTGTATGACACCTTTCAAAATAAATAACAGGAGGGCTGTGCTTACAAATCAGTCCAGTTTACACATAAGGCTACTGTAGCACTTTCTTCTGGAATGTGAGAAAACAGAGTGCCAAAGAAAAACACAACAAAACCAGTTCTCATAATAGAAATAGCACTTGCTTTTCTGGTAAATCACTGGGATGATCTGAGGATTGAAGTCACAAATAATGACATACAGTTTAGTTTCAGATTTCAAATCCTTCAGATAATGTCTATTAACACAAACCCTGTTACTCTAGCAACTTTGAGTTTATAAGAGCAATATTTAAAATCTGTCTATTTTTGGGCCTTTGTGCCCCCCCCCCCCAATTTTGTCAAGCATTATCCAGATTTCTTAAACTAAGCGATTGAGAGGTATGATGAGGAACATTATAGATGACATTTTGCATTCTTATTTATACAGTGTGTGAGTTTTTGGACCATCTGCTGTTGAGATCCTGAAAAATTGTGCTAAGAGAGGGTAGCTAATTCAGGGAGTTGCTCAAATTTTTCAGCCTCTCTTCTCCAAGCTTGTCTAAGGTTTTACAACTGACTCCGTATCATTTTATTGGAGCTAAAATAAGCAGACATGACAAAGCTAATGGTAAGCTGGCATTTAAAAAACAATGGCAGGAGTACGTCAAAAAGAAGAGAGGACCCCCCCCCCCCCATAAACAAGGGCAGTCCAACAAGTTTGAGAGTCTATATGCAGAATACCCCTTTCCCACCATGGCAATTTTCTCCAAAGCCTGACTTTTTATCTGTTTGGCAACCATCCATTAGGGGGTACTGATGGTGTGGGAGTCCCTACCTCTTTTTTTGGGGGGGACTCCATCTCATCATCCAGATCTAACCTCATCTTTCCCCAGTCTTTCCTTCCTAGACCTGTTTTTGATAGTACCCACGTTCAAAATGCTCTCACTTCACAACCTGTTACATATTCTTCCTCATTCAAGTTTATTGGTAACACTAGATTTAAAAGATGCTTATTACATATTCATCCAGACTTCAGCCATTTAAGATGTGTGTCTGCATCACATTATCAGTACTGTCCACTGCACCGAGTGTTTGTAAAGTGTCTAGCTCGAGTTATTGCTCATTGCAGGCTACATTTTTTCCATATTTAGACCATTTGCTCATCTTTGCAGAGTATTTTTCAAAGTGTCAGGAATCTCTCAATTGGTTGAGAGATCTCTAGCATGTGCTGGGATTCCAAGAGAACATTCAAAAGTCTGTTTTGATTCCTCCTTACAGGATTGTGTTCCTGAGGAGTCAGCTAGATACCAGAGTTCAAAGAGTTGCTGTTTCACAGGATAAAACAAATCAACGTATATGTAAGGTTTTCCATTCAGACTTTACTACAAGGGAATGCCTTAGGATTTTGGGTCTCATCGCATCTATGATTCTTATACCCCCTAGCAAGACTCCACATGAGAATATCATAATGGTATCTGAAGTCTGTTTGGTCCTAGCACCAAAATCCTTTGTCTTTTCAAGTTATAGTAATAGGGTTTGTCATAAGAAAAATCACTTGGTGGAGACAGAAATTTCCCTAAATCCAGTCTCCCCTTCTCCCTCCTTGTTCCAAAGCAGTCCTTTACCACATATGCCTTGGACTTTTCTTGGGGGAGCAGTATTAGGAGGGCTAAAGGTGCAAGGTGTATGGGACACCAGGGACAGAAGCAAGCACATAAATATTAGAGGTGTTTGCCCTGGTCAATGCTTTCAACTGTCTGAATCATCTTTGGTCCCATAGACCTCGTCAGGTTGTTGCAGAGAGTACTACATTTATGGGGTATATCAAAAAGCAAGAGGAAACCATACCCTTTTGCAGACTAGCTGTGTTAGCTTAGAATATAGCTTCACAACACAGTCTCACTCTGCAGGCATCCTGGATTCAATCAGAGCAAAATTGTGTTGCAGACAAGCTGAGCAGGACAAGAGATCCTCACGAATGGAAACTGGATGAGGGAGTCTTCCAAGATTTGATCCATCTGTGGGGGGTTCCTGAAGTAGACCTATTTGCCTCCTCCCTGAACAATCATCTGGCAAGTTTCTGCTTCAGGACTCCAAGCAAAAAGGCCTGGAATGCAGATGCAGTTTCATTTTTCTTGGACAGGAATGTTTCTGTACACTTTTCCTCCCTTTCCACTGAGATCCACAGTTCTTCATAAGATTCAGAAGGAATCCCCCAAAAGCGTTGTGGTAACTCCCCTCTGGCAAAGTTCTCTCTTTTGGAAGTGGCCAGGGGCAGTTACCACAAGCTTCCTCACAGAATACATCTACGCACACAGAATCTGATTGCCAGGATGATAGTTTTAATACCCTTTAGGCATTTGTTTGCTGAAGACATGTAGCAAGTACTAATGGAAGCAATAAAGCCTGCTACTAGAAAATTATATATTAGCAAATGGAAAAGGTTTTATAAAAAACAACCTGCACCTTCCAGGGCTGCTTGTTCTCTGGTTTTCACAATATTTGTGTGAGTTACTATCCTATGTCCTATCTTACTCTTCCATTGATGTTCTTTTATCAACCATATCCAATGTTGTCTATTTTTGGCCAATTCATCACATGGATTTTTAGCTCTGACCTCTGCATTGACTCTGAAGCTTCTTTCGGTTCCAGGGCTTTGCTCCTTCCCTACCTGTAATTCCCTGTGCTCCACTCCAATTGTTCATTGTGTTTCACTGTTGCAGTCATTACACTTGGGTTATCCTGCTGGCAGGCTACCCGCAGTCGGCCTGAATTCCAAAGTCCTGGTCCAGTGTCGGTTGCTGTCGCCTCTTCCATGACGTCAATGCGCCAGGGGTATATAAGATGCAGCCAACGCCATTTTCTTCAGTCTTTCTTGCCGCGCGGTGCTCATAGCAAAAGCAGTTCGCAAGTGCCGGTCGGCCAACTCCTGAGATTTTCAAATTCGAATTTTAGATCCAAAGTCTTCTTTAAAGCTAAGTACCCTGTTGGGGAAACTTTTTTCTGGCTCCAGACCGATATCAGAAAAAGTTAACAATTGTATTTCTTGTGGGAAGCAAATACCTCATAAGGATTTTCACTCTTACTTTATTCCTTGCCTAGGCCCTGACCACGACGTTGCTTGTTGTCTGTTTTGTGCTAGATTTAACCAACGTACTATTAAGCATTGGTACGATTTTGCCTTTCATTACTTTGGCCACAGGTTCACTTATACAATGCCGGCGGAACAGCCGATGACCGGAGTCTATAAAAAACGCAAGAATAAACACAAGGTCAGGCATCAGAGGTCCAAAACCGACGATGAGGCTTCCTCTAAGCTCGTCGTCGGTTCGCTGATTCTCAGTGAGGCGCTTTCGCAGCCCCTGACACCCGCTACCTCAGAGCCACAGGCCGCTTCCGACTCCCACGTGCAGCCGACTGGGCCTCTGGAAACTCAAGGTATTGGATCCTCGGAAACTATTCCCTCAGATGGGTCTGGAGCCGCTGTGCAGGCATCGGCTTCTGAGGGTGTTTTCAGACCTACACAGTTATATGTAAAGCCATCTTCAGCTTCAAAGCCAAAGACTAAAACAGCTCTAAAGACAAAGAAACAAGTACAGCATTCTCCAGGACAGACTTCCATGCCTAAAAAAACAGATGCTGAAAATGGCCAAAGACCTTATTACTTTGATCAGGGGTTCCCATCCCCCTCCTGATAAGAGGCCTAGGCAAGAGACAGACTATGAATCTTCAGATCAGGTTTCCATTTCCTCTGATCAGGAATACTCTCTTCCTCCCTATGAGGATTCTGATGCTGAAGAATCTATTCCTTCAGCTTCTCCTCCTGAGGATTACTCTTTTGGGAAAACCCTGCATACTATGAGGAGCACTTTCATTGGGAGAGCCAGGATTATTCAGAATCCAAGAAAAGGCTCAGAGATTTTCTTTTTCTTCCTAAGCACAGGCCCCTTGCTATTCCTCCTGTTCTGTACATTGTAGATTGTTTTTTCAGAATCTGGCCTGTCTCCAGACTCTATACCCCCTGCACCCGTTAAGCCAGACAGGTACTACAGGGCTCCAGACTCTCATAAATTTCTGTATAAAAACCCTGCTGCTGACCCAGAAACTATATCTCAGGGTCCCAAAGGGGTCAAGGCTTCCACTGCAAAAAACCCTGTTCCCTCTGATAGGGATTCTAGAGCACTGGACAGATGTGGGAAACAAGTTTAAACTTCTGCTACCTTGGCTGTAAGGGCTTTAAATTCAGTTTCATATGCTTAAATATCAGCAATACTTAATGTCACTGTTAAAACAGAAAATGTTGACAAATTCTGAATGTGCTGAAAACAAGGAAATGCAGGAGTTATTGCATGCAGCTGAACAGGTGGGAAAACATACTTTGCAATGTGGTTTTGATTCTTTGGAGGCCTCTTGTAGGGCCGCTGTAACGGGTTCTGTTATTAGGAAGCATGCTTGGTTAAAGGAACAGAATCTGCCTGATCATGTTAAAGCAAAATTATTAGATGCTCCATTACAGCATGATACTTTGTTTGGTGTTAAGGCAGAAGAGGTGTTGAAGAAAATGGAGGATAAAGCGAAATCCATGCAGATAGTTAAGGATTTCTTACAGGTACAGCCACCCAGATTTAGCAGGAACTGGCCTTCAAAAAATCGGTCCTTTCCAGTGTCATATAGGCCACAAAGAGGCAGATACAGACGCCCTAGAGGCAGATCTCAGCCCCAAGGCTCATACAGGCCTAAACAATGGGGTGCTTCTTCCTCCAAAAATGGAGAAGACAAATCTCAACCTTATAGAAAACAGTCCCAATGACTTTCCTCTACCAGTACCAAGCACTTATCTTTTGGATGCTCCCTTAGGGGGAAAACTGGCACATGATCACCCAGGACAAATTGGTCTTGAATATAGTGTCTCAGGGATACAGGTTCCACTTTCACACCCTGCCAAAGGCATGCCAGACCTGCCACACAATCAATGGGCAGAGGCACAAAAGCAAGTTTCATCCCTCATGGACATGAGGGCCATTCAGCGAGTACCACTACAGGAGCAGGGACAAGGATTTTACTCACGTCTTTTCTTGGTACCCAGAAAGGACAAAGCCTGGAGACCAATACTGGACCTGTCTATTCTAAACACTTTTCTGGATGTTCCAAAATTCAAAATGTTGACTCTGCAGCAGCTTCTGCCCATGCTGGGCAAGAAGGCTTGGCTTGTAACCTTGGACTTAAAGGAGGCATACCTGCATGTCCCAATCAGACAGTCTTGCAGAAGATACCTCAGATTCATAGCTGGCTCAATGCACTACCAATTCTCTGCACTGCCCTTTGGCTTATCTACTGCGCCCAGGGTCTTCACAAAATGCCTGGCACCAGTAATTGCTTTTTGCAGACAAAGAGGAATTCAAATATATCCCTACTTGGACGACTGCCTTATTCAAGCAGAGAACAAGGACATTTTACTAAAGCATCTGGCGTTTGTAAAAAGATTGCTAATTTGCCTAGGGTGTACACAGTAAACGAAAAGAAATCAAAACTTGTACCCTCTTATGAGATAATATTACTGGGTGCAAGCTTAAATACAACTGCCCAGATGGCCTATCTCACGCCAGACAAACAAAGGCAACTGACTTCTTACTTCGAAATGTTGGCAACAAAAACCCAGTTATCTGCAAGAAAAATTCTGCAGGCTTTGGGCTTCATGGCATCCTGCATTCTGTTAATTCCATATGTAAGACTGCATATGAGGAAGCTTCAGTGGTATCTAAAAAGTGTTTGGACTCAACATTGCCACAGCCTGGAAAAACTATTTACCCTCATTCCCTGCCTGCAACAGGAGTTTCGATGGTGGGCACAGGCCTGTCACCACAACAAGGGACAGCCTTTCACTTTACCCACTGCCAGCCAGACAATAACAACAGATGCATCAGATTATGCCTGGGGGGCCCACATGGCAGTAAAATGTATTCAGGGCACATGGCCCATGAGCCAAATGCATCTTCATATCAATCTAAAAGAAATGCTGGCTGTCCAGAATGCCCTGACAGCTTTCAAGGATCTACTTCATCCAGGACAACTACTGATAAAGACTGACAATACTACAGTCATGTGGTACGTAAACAAGCAGGGAGGCACGCATTCCTACCCCCTCTGCAGCCAAGCCATGAATTTGTGGAACACAGCATTGACTTATCAAGTACACCTGCAAGCACAATTCCTGCCAGGAAAGACAAATACTCTGGCAGACGAACTAAGCAGAAACCTCATGGATCCTCACGAGTGGAAACTAGATCCACAAATCTTCAGCATAATAACAAGGAAATGGGGATGCCCAGACATAGATCTATTTGCCTCCCCTCACAACTGCCAGCTACAGAGATTCTGTACAAGGACTTATCACAAGCTAGCATGGAAAGTGGATGCTCTATCATTCAGCTGGAAAAACCTTACAGTATATGCCTTTCCTCCACTAACTCTCCTCCCCAAGATACTCCTAAAGGTCAGACAAGAGAAGCCAAAAATTATCCTGATTGCCCCAGACTGGCCACGCTAGCACTGGTACCCAATCCTAAAGAGCTTGTCTCAAGGCCCAGCCTAGACATTACCTCAAATTCCTCATTTACTGACCCAACAAAACAACCATACTGCACAGCCAACTCAGAACTCTAAATCTGGCTGCATGGTGGATAATGTAGCCATTCAGGACACACCTCTCTCTCTAAAGCAGTTATGGATGTTATTCTGGAGGCCAGGAGACCCAGCACCAGAAAATCATATGCAGAAAAGTGGAAGAGATTCTGTGCTTGCAACCAGGCACAAGGAATTGACATGCTTGTACCAAATATTCCTCAGATTTTACAATACCTAACTGAGATGCTGGACAAAGTCCTATCCTTTTCATCAATTAAGATCCATGCCTCTGCCATTTCAGCTCATTATAATACGGACCAGCCTATTTTTTCACATCCATTACTAAGGCAGTACCTCAGAGGGGCCAAAAACATTAGACCCCCAAGAAGAGCACCAATACCTGCATGGGACCTCAACTTTGTCTTGGAAAAGCTCACACTGCCTCCTTTTGAGCCAGCCATACAGCCGAGATAAAATTCTTATCATGGAAAACAACTCTGCTCCTAGCAATAACTTCAGCAGGAAGAGTCTCAGAGTTACAGGGATTAATGGCTGTGGAACCTTTTATCATTTTCCATCCGGACAGGGTTTCTCTAAGGACAAACCCAACATTTATGCCTAAGGTAGTATCCAGTGTGGCTCTTAATCAAACCATTCATTTGCCTGCATTTTATCCATTATAAATATGGAGTGTGATGTATGCTTAGTATTCTCCTGTGAAGACATCAGCCAAGACGTCAGAGGAACAATAAACGCTGTTTTGCTCATTACTTGGACACTAGTTTGTGGTTTTCTACAAGTTTTCCTTTTTTTGTGGTTTACCTGAGTCAGTATTCTTGGAAGCTTTTGGTTCTGGTCCAACATTATCTTCGTTGGTACCTCCTGTTTGACCCCCTCATAGATCTCATGGTTCAACAGGCATGGAAGGACACTGATGTAGTGGAGCCCATCCCTAAGGAGACAGAATTTTGGCAGGTTATAGATGCTATGGTAGCAGCAGTGGCCATGGAAAAAGAAATAGCTGAAGAAAGTTTCTCTGTCCAGCCCCTTAAAAGGGAGTCTAGGACGATGGACAAGTTCAAGAAATGGACCTATGCTTCAGCAACTTTTTCTCTTAGACTGCTGAATATTTTGGCTCACGTGACTAGGTTCCATAGGATTTTGACTAAGGAACTTTACAATCTCTTGATTACCTTACCTGAAGATGTCCAGTAGACAGTGAACTCCCAGCTGAGTACCCTACAGTCAACCTCCACCGTGGCCATGAGACTGCTCTGCAGCACAGCTAATGGCATGGCCAGGGCAGCAGACGCTGGCTTTTCACCATACTCAGTCAAGCCTGGCTGCCTCTTTGTGACTTCGTAGAAGGCTTCAAGGCACCCTTTATCAATGCCATCTATGCCAGAGTCACACTTTTTAGACCCAAAGTCAAAGACCCACTTACCAGTTGTCAGAAGGATGAGACAAGACCCACTCTGCAGTGGGAATTCACTTCTCCACTCTTCAAAGATCCTTTTCTAGGAATCAGAGGCTGGGGAAGATATGGTTCCAAAAATCTCAGATCTCTTACCAGGTCTGTTTTGGGGACAGATCTCCTCATGGCAGAGTTGGAGGCATCTCTAACAGATATCACCCTAGGGGCAGAGGTGGAACACACAACTAGGACTTCCATGGTCCTTTCTCAGAGAAGCCCTACCAGCACCCCTGAAATGTTGCCCAACACTGCAGTCTGGAGGTAGTTAGAAGGCGTTTGTTTTTTCATCTACAAGTCTGTCAAGATATGACCTCAGATTTGTGAGTGCTGAGGATATTTTCCAGAGGCTACTCAATTCCTTTTTTCCCTTTTCTTCAGAAAGTGAGGCATGTCCCTGATGTTCCACTCATCCAACTGGTCCCCCAAGACCAGTTAGAGTCCAGAGTGTATGCAAGGTTCTTTTTAGTACCAAACAAGACCAATTTTGGATCTCAGTCACCTGAATCAGTTTGTTAGACAGACAGATTTCTGGATGATCATACTTCACTTCTAATTGCTTCTGCTAAGGAAGGTTGATTGGATGTGATCAATACCTCTCCAGGATGCTTACGATCATGTGAAGATAGAGAAGCACTCCAGTAGATTCCTTGATTTCCAGCTGGTGTCTAATTAGCATCAGTTCAGAGCCCTACCTTTTGGTCTCACCACAGCTTCCAGGGTGTTTACCAAGGCAATGGCAGTGGTGACAATGCACTTTGTTCTGCTAGACATCAAAGTTTTCCCCCTATCTTGATGACTGGCTCCTAGCTGCAGCCTCCAAGCATTTACGATTATACCATCTAGATCTCCTGCTCCAGTGGTTGGAAAAGTTAAGGATAACAGTCAATTTTCCCAAATGCAATCTAACACCAACACCACAAATAAAATCATTGGATGCCACCTCTGTACCAACTTGCAGATTGCCAGTTTTCCCCAGTCCAGGTTTTTATCACTGCTCGTAATAGCAAGGCAAGTGCTTCATCATCACTCCCCCACCTTGAATGATCGTATGGCTGTTGGGACTAATGGTTTCTGTGCTACTGATGGTTCTTTTAGCCAGGTACCACATGAGAGTATTCCAGTGGACTCTAGCAGTACAATGGTTTCAGAGCATACATCTGTTACATGTGAAGATTTGGCTCATCTAAATCTGCAAGCAACATATTGCTTGTTGTTCGGTGACAGAAGGTCACCCCTTTCACATGGACTGTCCGGTAGAAATAACTATGAACATCTCCCTTCTAGGGGGCATGGAGAGCATTTTGAAGGGAGGATGGTACAAGGTGCATGGTCACCCATAGAGGCCAATCTTCACATCAGTGTCTTGGAGAGGAGGGTGGTTTGCTAGCGTAGCAGGCCTTTCTGCATCTCTTCCCCAAAGGTGTGATCTCCTTACACACAGACATGGCAGTGGTATGGTGCATTAACAAGCAAGGAGAGTAACCTGTTCCTATCTGTTGTCAAGTGGCCATGAAGCTCTAACAATGGGCACTGTGTTCACACCACTTTCTGATAGCAATGTGCACATCCTAGGTTCTGTCAGGATGTATTAAATATGGTTATTCTGATGCCTCATAAGTGGTCACTCAGCCCATTAGTGGCAACATTGATCTTTTGTTGCTGGGGCCAACCTTATTCCGAATTCTGTGCCCCTCCCCTCAACAACAAATGCAGCAGTTACTTTGCCCAGATCCCTCCACAGGGTCAGTTAATGAGGGAATCTCTGGTTCACAGCTTGGCTCCCGGATCTCCTGCATGCCTTTTCTCCCTTCTAATGAACATGTTTATCCAGAAGGCTAGACAATGCAAGGCTAGGGTGACCCTCATTGCTCTCTTCTGGCCCCAACAAATGTGGTTCCCCTTCCTGTGGCTGCTACTAGTACATCCCCCATGGAAGTTGCATCATTATCCAAATCTTTTCACACCTGTCCTGATTGCCTCCTCCGGACCAGATATTCATGAAACTGATTACATGGTCTCTCCATTTTTGACCAAAGCCAGAGATGCCAGGCTTTCCACAACAGTGGTCAGAATCATACCCGCCTTTTAGAATTTGGCCACAAAAAAGGTGTACCATATCAAATGGCAGAGATTTTTTAGTTGGGCAGTTTCTAAAGAATTGGATGCTTTCAGCCCATGTTCCATTCATCTTAGAAGTTTTATCTGAACGTTTTGACAAATATTCCAGTTATTCTACAGTTAAAGTTCAAATGGCAGCTATCTCCAACTTACACATAGGCCATAATGATTCCTTTATTGATTCCCAAAAGGTATCGAAAGCCTTTTTGAAAGGAACCTTTCTTTTACATCCTCCAAGGGATATTACCATTATGCTACAGGCTGTAGCGTAACCACACTTTGCTTATGTTTCTGACCTGGAAAGCAATTTTTCTGGTGGCAGTTACATCAGCTAAACAAAGTTCGTAATTACAAGTACTTTTCTGTAATCCTCCCTATCTGTTTTTCACAAGGACTGCGTTTCTTAATACTAATGTGTCCTTCATTCCCAAGGTGGCATCTGAAACCAACTGAAGTCAGTCCATGCAGTTACTGGTATTTTTCCCCGGATACTCTTAACAAAGGTGAATACCTGTTAATTTTATTAGATACTCGTCAGCTTGGATTTTATTTTCACAAAACAAAGCATTTTAGTAAATCTGATCAGTTGCTTATTGCCTTTTTGAAACAAAAGTTGGGAAAATCTGTCACTAAAGTTACCCTTTCAAGATGGTTGTCAGACTGTTTTTCATTTGTGTATAGCAAAAAGCCTATGGCTGTACTATCTAAGCCTAAGGCTCATTCAACTAGAGCAATATCTACTTCAACAGTATTCTCCAGATGGCTTCTCATTGATGATATTTATGCTGCAGCGACTTAGTCCACAGTCCATACATTTATGTCTCATTATAAATTGAAGTTACAGTCTAGATCACGTTCTTTTGGCTCTACCATCTTCACGAATGTTCTTCCTTGGTACCTCCCACATAGACAGCTTGGGAATCTCCCATGTGTCGAATAGGACGAATATAGACCACATTGGATACAAAAGTTATGTATTTATCATAGCAGTAGATTCGTGTCTGATTTTTTTTCTGATTCACCCTCCCTCCCTTACCCCTTCCTAAATTGACACACATGATTTCAGGGTGACCAGGTAGTTACTAATCTGCTCCCTGTCTCCTGTTCTGACTCTTGCATTTTCTTCCCCACTTTGTTTTTGTTGCTATTATTGTCATATTTGCACAGTTGTAGGTTATTTGCAGGGGCAAATTCAATTTGAGGTAATAGCATGGAGCACAAGAAATGATGGGTAGGGGAGGAGTCAGAGCTGTAGCACTGAAAGAAGCTTCAGAGTCGGTGCCAAGGCCAAATCTGGTCAAATCCAAAAACCCATTTGTTGAACTGGATGAAAATCAGACAACATGGATCTATTGTTCTGGTAAGTACATAACTTTCATTTTAGCATGTCCACAGATTTTCCTCTTTCAGTGATTTCTCATGTCAAAATGTTTTTGACAGGGGTTTTGCTTAAGAGGCTTCATAGAAAACTGATGGCTCTTCTTTGGGATCCTAATTTTGAATTAGGGAAGCTAACATTTCCTCCAGTTCAACCAGCTAATCTGGCTGACTTGGGGTTCTTAATGAGGAAAACTGTTTTACTGATTGCTGTGGCCTCTGCAAGAAGAGTATCTGCATTGCAGCCTTTTATGGTGAGTCAACCTTGTCATTTTCAAGAGGGATAGGATTTCTTTAAGAACCAGTTCTTTGTCTGAAGTTGTGTCCGCGATTACTTTCAGCCAAACTATCCATCTTCCAGTTTTCTTTCCTGAACCCAAAAAATTGGAAGAAAGCTACTCCATATTTTGGTTGTCCACAGACAGCTCTGGTGCTATCTTGACAGAAACAAATCTTTCAGATGTTTGGATCAGTTGTTCATTTCTCGTGAAGGTAAGAAGGGACAACTTGTGTTAAAATAGACTATTTCTAAATGGTTGTCTCAGGCTATTATTTTTTGTTATACTCACCACAACAAAACTGTTACAGGCAGGGTCAAGGCCTACTTTACCAGGGCCTTGGCTTCATCAGTGGCTTTTTCAAAAAAGCTGGATTCTAAAAGTATTCTAGAATCAGCAAATTTGGTCCTCTATACATTGTTTACAAGTCATTACAAGCTTGATACATTCTCTAGGTATAGATCAGGCTTTACTAGGACCATTCAGCAGGGGCTCCTGGACCCTTCCACCCTCAAATATAGTAAGCTAGGTTAATCTACACATTTAGCTAAGACTACTGTGGTAATGATGAATATGATGAACATAAAACAGATGTGCAAGTAAACTTACCATAATAGAAGTTGTTCAAGTGATCAGTGCTACTCTTTCCCTTCATCCTCCTTGTTTTCTGGTGTATTGTTTATGCCAGGGTGTGAATATTTATTTTGTTCATAGCACTGTCCTTTCAAGTGCTCAGCCTGTCTTTTGGCATGAAAGTTCCAAAGGACTTGGTGTTCAGTCTTGTCTTTTTAGTCAACGCAACTTGAGCTGACAGGTAGTTTGAGCACATGGAAGGTGCCCTGAAGGTTTGGAAGCTGGCTGACTGTTATTTCTTTGACAAGATATAACCTGTATATCTAAGGCTACTGCAGCAGTGATCTTTTGCACATTTACTATTTTGGTAAGTTTATTTATTCAACTATACTTTCTGTACCTTGTCATTCTACAGTCTTTTAACTCTCAGCCAAGAAAAAAAAGCTTTGTGGCAGACTAGTTAAGCAGGACTAGGATAGACCCTCACAAATATTAATTGAATCATGGGATCTGCTAGGATTTGACGCATCAGTAGGGAACACGTGTATTAGACCCATCTGCCTCCAGTTGTAATAACTGACATTTTTCTGCAGCACTGTTTGTGTCAGCCTGGAAAAGAGGTGCCTTCTCCTTTTCTTGAACTGGAATGTTCTTGTATGCCTTTCCAACGGTATTTGCTGTCATTCTAAACATCCAGAAGGCCTCTCTGAGATCATCTTGGTGACTTCATTTTGACCCAGGCAACAGTGGGTGTTCTTCCAAGATCACTATTGCAATACTGCTTACAAGTGGGATATACTGCAAAGGGTAGCCATATGTCCAGCCAGAATGCAAAAGCTTGGGCCCGTCCATGTGCTGTATGTTCAACATATGACCCAAGTCAGAAGGTGGGAGGTACAAAAGGGATGTTCTCACAAGGGAACCTCAGAATGTCTTTGCCGGCAGTCCAGATGGAAAGGTCAGTTTTTGGTCTGTTGGTCATATGTCTTAGAGCTGATTACCTAGTTGTTAATGCAGATTAAGTACTCCATGGGGATTGGTTCTTGATGCTTTTAAGTATGTCATCCAAAACAGGGAAATGTGATGTGAGAGACAGATTTCCCATAAGGACCATCACTATACATGTGTGTTTTGCATGTGAGTGATGCATAACAATAGTGTGTTAAATTTGTCAGTCATTCTTCCCTAAGACTTTATGCAGTCCCTTGTCTTCTTTGTAAGTTTACTTGGCATCTTAAGCTCCTCACCAAGGCAGTGTTGACTGTGCTTTCCCACCCTGACATCCAGCCACCACAAAAGTGTAAGAAATTGAAGTTGGAGACTTAAGCTGTTCATCCTCAACCAGGCATGTCATCAGCATCTGATGATGAGACCTCGGGCTGTTCATTTCTAGTGCCTGTCCCTGTTATTACGACCCCTGTCAGAGACCAGGGACAGGCCACTAACTACTCTACCACGGCTGATCTGACATCTGTTGCTGATGAGAAGGCAAACCCTAGGCTGGTTATTTCATAAGGATTGGAGGGGATCCTCAGATCTTTGTCTGTGAGAAAGTACTGGGTTCCTTAATTTAAGTACATCAGGACTGTGACCCTCCAAAATTTGTGTGGGTCAAGATCCCCACTAAAAAGAACCAAAGACTAAGCATGCTTTTCCTTTTGTAAGAGACCCTCAAAAATAATAGAAAGGTTTTACACAGAGACTCACTTTTTTAAAAGGATCTTGTCTCTGAAAATCCTCAAAATTGTCAAGTGTCTTCTGCTCTACTCCTTTAATAAGAAACGGGAATTCTGAAAATGAAAACCTAGATTCTGATGAATAATCTATTGCCTGTTCCAGTCTCCTTTGGTTGTTGCTTCAGATGACGTTTCTGTTTCTCCTGACACCCCCCAAGAAGAACTTTCTTTTGGGGTTACTTTAGTCAAAATGATGCAAAACTTCCAATGGGGAAAGTTCTAAAATGTCTGTGCAGAAGAGATACTGTGCTTTACTTCAGATGGGGACTACCAAGCTTTGTAATATTCCTCTGGTTCTAGAAGCTCTTTTGGATTCTTTTGATGTCCTTCATGGATGCATCTGCAGTCATAACAACTGGGTTGTCCTGTCGTCAGGCAGCCCTTCAGTCGGGGGATTCAAAGTCCAGCCGACGCCATTTTCCTCAGTCTTTCTTGCCGCGTGGGCGAAGCAGAAGCAGACTCTTTCTTGCCTCAGCGATGTCAGAAAAAAGGCCTTGTCTAGGCCCAGCCCACGTAGCAGCCTGTTCAGCTCCTGTGCCTGTCTTTCTGAGCGGCGGCTTAGGCGCCGGTCGGGTTTGCTGAACAGTTTTTCTGTTCTGATTTTAAGTATGCGATCCTCCGACTTCCCAATCCGCCAAAAATAAAAATAAAATAAAGAGACAAAAGAACGCGGTCCAGAGCGGTCGGCTGAAACCAGAAATTATACCCACTACGGTGGTTGCCATGTCCATTAAGGCCTTCGCCAGGGCTAAAGCAGCCAAGACTACTAAAACAGTGCCTGTTAAAGAGCAGTTCCAATGGCAGCAACAGGATTTTTCACTCTCCAGAAAGACTTTAGACTTTTTGCACCTTCACAAACACACACCTTAGCTATACCTCCCCAGATTCTTTACCTCCAGCCCCTGCCAAACCAGACAGATTTTACAGGGGGCCAGACCACCACCTACCCTTTACAAGGCCCCTCCCCAGACCCCAACTGTCCAGTCCCCCCAAGGCGGTAGCGCCCAGCGCTAAAAAAAAAACCCTATTCTGAAAAAGCAAGCAAGGTCATTAGAGAGATGGGGCAAAAAAACACTTCCTTCTAGCTCAGCTAGAGCGATAAGAATCTGTATTAGAAATGGTAAAATAACATACAACAGATCATGTTAAAGCAAAGTTACTAGATGCTCCTATGGGATAGACAAGTTTTGTTTTGTACACCTGCACAGCAGGTTATTGGCATCATGCATAATCCTGGTCCCACTGCCCAGACTACATATGAGAAAACTACAGAAGTGGTAAAAAAATGGTCCCAAACACAATCACAGCCTAGAAACAACATCCAGTTACAGGCAATTTTGTACCGGAAAAAAAAAAAATCTAGCAGACATATAGCAGAACCACCACATCGGCCCACGAATGGAAACTGCACCGGACATTTCAAGACCCATCTCAAGAAAAAATGGAATGCCTGATAATCTATTCTATTCTCTCAATCACCACCTCACAATCACAAAAAAAAAGACATTTACAAGGATTCCACCCACTGGCATGGAAAAGAAGTTCGCTTCTCTTCAGCTGGAAAGGCCTGACAGCATATGCATTTCCACCTCTTCCCTTACACAAAGTAAAACTAAAAAGAAAAGAAAATCCAAGGATAATCCTGATAGCTCCAAACTGGCCAAACACAACACTGGTACCACTGCTGGGAGCATGTCTCAGAACAGTATGTGGCCAATACCCTGATGCCTTTGATGCTGACCTTCAACAAGAAGGAACTATGCTGGAAAATGGAAAAGGTTTGTCATTGGGAGTAATGAAAAGAGAAAAGATGTGTCAAACATCTCTATCAAGATACATGCATCAGCTATTTCAGCAGAAATACAGCTTTGATCCACCTGCAGCTTGGGACTTAAACTTTGTGCTAGAAAAGTTAACACTACTTTTTTGAACCAGCAGCAACAGCAGACCACTGGCAATTACTTCAGCAAGGAGGGTTTCAGAAACTAGGCCTTAATGGCAGCTACTACTTGGACATAACAAAAAATAGCAGAAAGACTGACCAACTTTTTGTAGCCTATGCACG
Source organism: Protopterus annectens (assembly GCF_019279795.1). Taxonomy (NCBI): domain Eukaryota; kingdom Metazoa; phylum Chordata; order Ceratodontiformes; family Protopteridae; genus Protopterus; species Protopterus annectens. The sequence continues at coordinate 903,531,261 of NC_056745.1, forward strand.
GGAAGGGGAAGGAAAAGCTATTCAAACAGACAAATCTCAAAATGGATAGAAAATGCATCACGATTCTGTTACTCCTTCCATGGAAAACCAATTCCAGACACTTCCTCATTCTTTATAACTTACCTCTATATTCCAGATGTTGGCTATGGTATTCTACCCAGTTATTATGACTGCAGATGCATCATGAAAAGGACATAGTAGTTTTGTACCTACCATAAAATGTAGATGTTTTTGGAAACATTGGCATCTATCCAAATTTTAGCATGACGCCGGGTGTGACTGCAGAGAAACTGCAGATGCTATCCAGTTCGGACATCTACATTTATGGTAGGTACAAAACTGTACTTTTCTACTACTCAGCATCATGCTTTTCTGCCTCCTGATAGGCTTTATAAGGTCCCTGATTATCTGATATTCTTTTATATAAATCCATCTGATCTTTGTGTTATTTCTCCTTCTGCAGAGAAGTCTACAGAGTTGCTTTCTTCTCCTAAACACTTGCTTACTGATAAGGATGCAAGAGCCATGGGCAGATATGGCAAGAAAGTATATATTTCTGCCAGTTTAGCTTTTAGAGCCATTAGCTGTTAGACTCGTCTGATGACATACGTGATGTTCTTCCTATTTCACTGTTGCAGTCATTACATTTGGGTTATCTGCTTGCAGTAGCCCTCAGTCGGCCTGATTAACAAATTCTTGGGTCCTGTGTCGGTTGCTGTCCCTTCTTCCATGACGTCAGGTAGTCAGAGGTATAAAACATGCAGCGATGCCATTACATCAGTCTTTCTTGCTGTGCGGTGCCAGAAGCAGTTAGCAAGTGCCGGTCGGCCGACTCCTGAAAGTTTTGTTTTCAAGTTTCAGAGTTGAAGCCTTCAGCTAAAGCTAAGTACCCCATTGGGGATACTTTTTCTTGCGACTTACCAATGTCAGTAAAAGTTAATATTTGCATTACTTGTGGAAAGCAAATACCTCATAAAGATTTTCATTCGTACTGTATTCCTTGCCTAGGCCCTGACCATGACGTTCCTTGCTGTCGCTTTTGTGCTTTATTTAATCAGCGCACTATCCGTCGTCAGTATATTTTTGCCTCTATATATTTCGGTTCTCGGTTTAATTATCCAGAAATGTCGGTTAGCCATCCGACTACCAGGATTTTGAAAAATGTAAAGATAAAGACAGAGACAGGCCGCCGAGGTCCAAAACTGCCAACGACACTTCTAAGCCAATTGCCAGTTCGCCAGTACTCAGTGAGACGCTTTCGCAACCCCTGATACCCGCTACTTCTGATTCGCAGGCCTTTACTGAGACCCATTCGGAGTCTGGTATGCCACAACATGCTTCAACCATGAAACCCACGGATGTCTCTACCTTGGATGGGTCCGGAGCCGCTGTGCAGGCACCGGCTTCTGAGGGTGTATTCAGGCCTACGGACTTGCATATTAAACAGATGCCTCCTTCTTCATTTAGGCCTAAATCTCGAACCATGCCTAAAAAACCGACGCCTAGGCCGCATGCTCAGGCCTTTATGCCTAAAAAACAAATGATAAGAATGGCTGAAGATCTTATAACTCTAATCAGGGGAAGCCAACCTCCCCCTTCTAAGAGACCTAGGACTGAAGTTGTTTATGAATCTTCTGACCAGGATTCTGATTTTTCTTATTCTTCTGATGATCTGTATTTGCCCTTATCTACTTATGAGGACGCTGATACAAAGAACTCTATTCTCTCTGCTTCCCCTCCAGAGGATTTTTCTTTTGGTGAAACCTTACAAACTCTAAGGGAGCATTTCCCACTGGGAAAGCCAGGATTTTTTTGATTCAAAAAAGAGGCTTAGGGATTTCTTACCCCTGCCTCAGCATAGGCCTTTAGCTATTCCTCCTGTACTAGACATTGTTGATAATGTTTTTTCGGAATCTAGTTTGGCCCCTGATTCTTTGCCTCCTGCTCCCAGAAAACTTGACAGATATTAGAGTTCCTGATTCACACAAGTTCCTTTTTAAAAATCCTTTTGCGGATCCAGAGACTATTTCACAGGGACCCACGGGCATTAAGGCTTCTACTGCTAAAAATCCTACCCCTTCTGATAGAGACTCCAGGGTGCTGGATAGATGGGGGTAAGAAGGTTTACACTTCTGCAGCCTTGGCAATTAGGGCTTTAAACTGCAAGTTTCATATGTTAAAGTATCAGCAACATGTTATTGGATTGCTTAAACAGAAAATGATGTTGATTCCTGACTGTGTGGAAAATAAAGAATTACAGGATTTAATGCATTCTGCTGAACAGGTTAAACATACTTTGCAATTTGGATTTGATTCTTTAGAGGCCTCTTGCAGGGCTGCTGTTACTTGGTCTGTGCTCAGAAGGCATGCTTGGCGTAATGAGCAATCTTTGCCTGATCATGTTAAAGCTAAATTGTTGGATGATCCCTTAAATCAGGACCGCCTGTTTAGCAACAAGGCTGAGGAAGTTCTTAAAAAGATGGAAGATTAAGCTAAATCTATGTAAACTGTTAAAGATTTCTTACAAGTTCAGCCACCTAGATTTAGTAGGCACTGGCCCTCTAAGAATTGGTCATTTCCAGCCCCTTCTAGGTCTTCTCAAGCCAAACCCAGTCACAGCATAAACCCCAGGTTACAGTCCCAGGGGACACACAAGACTAAGCAGTGGGGAGTTTCCGCACCCAAATCAGGGAGTAGTAAGACTCCCCCTGTGGAAAACTGCCTCAGTGACTTGCTTTTAAAATTTCCAAGCACTTCCCGACTGAGTGCTCCTTTAGGTGGAAAGATTGGTCTGCAGGCCAAAAACTGGGAACTCATTACCCAGGACAAATGGCTTTTAAATATAGTGTCCCAAGGATACAGTTTTCACTTCCACACCTTACCAACACCAAGCGGGTGGCCAGATCTACCCCCAAATCAGTGAGCAGAGGCCCAAAATCAAGTACTGTCCGTCTTCAAAATGGGGGCTATTCATTTGGTACTAGAAGAGGAAAAAGGGACAAGGTTTCTCTTCGAGACTTTTTGTGGTACCCAGAAAAGGCAATACATGGCGTCCTATCCTGGACCTTTCTACTCTAAATACCTTTTTGGTGATTCCAAAATTCAAGATGTTGTCTCTTCACCAGCTGCTTCCTATGCAAGGCAAAGATGCATGGTTGGCAACATTAGACTTAAAAGAAGCATACCTGCACATCCCTATCTGAGAGTCTTGCAGAAGATACCTATGCTTCAAAGCAGGCTACATGCACTGCCCTTTGGCTTATCTACTGCGCCCAGGGTATTCACAAAGTGCCTAGCTCCAGTCATTGCATTCTGCAGGCAAAGAAATATTCAAATATATCCATACTTGGCGATTGTCTAAATCAGGCAGAAAGCCAGGACATAATTTTGAATCATCTGGCCTTTGTTCAAAGGGTACTGACTTGTCTGGGGTGCACCATAAACGAAAATAAATCACACCTGGTACCCTGTCAACAAATTATATTCCTGGGAGCAAGCTTGAGTACAACTTCCCAGATGGCTTCCCTCAAGCCAGAGAAACAGATTCATTTGAAAACCTACTTCAAACAAGTGGCCACAAAAACCCAGTTATCTGCAAGGCAAATACTGCAAGTCTCGGGGGTTCATGGCCTCCTGCATTCTTCTAATTCCATATGTAAGGCTGCATATGAGGAAACTGCAGTGGTATCTCAAAAGCCTATGGTGTCAACATTCACAGGAACTAGAAGCTATGATTCCTATCATACCTTGCCTGCGACTAGAGTTCCTTTGGTGGGCAGAGGCCTGCCACCAAAACAAGGGACTACCATTAACACTACCCCCTGCCGCCCAAACCTTAACAACAGACACATCAGACTATGCATGGGGGGGCTCACCTGGCAGGGAAGTGCATTCAGGGCAAGTGGAACCCAAGTCAAATGCACCTACACATAAACCAAAAGGAAATAATAGCTGTACAGAATGCTCTGACAGCCTTCAAGGACCACATTCTTCCAGGACAACTAATGGTAAAGACGGACAACACCACGGCCATGTGGTACATAAACAAGCAAGGGGGTACACACTCTTACCCCCTCTGCAGACTAGCCATGGCATTGTGGAACACAGCTTTGAGCTACCAAGTAAATCTACAAGCTCAATTCCTGCCAGGAAAACTAAATACACTGGCAGATGGACTAAGCAGAAACCTCATGGACCCACACGAGTGGAAACTGGAACCAAGGATTTTCAACATGTTGGGAAGCAAATGGGGGGAGCCCAGATGTAGACCTGTTTGCCTCCCCACAGAACCATCAATTGGACAAATTTTGCACAAGGATTCCCCACAAACTAGCTTGGAAAGTGGATGCTCTATCCTTCAGCTGGAAAAACCTATCAGTTTATGCCTTTCCTCCTCTGCCTCTGCTCTCCAAGGTACTGCTAAAGATCAATCAGGACAAGCCAAGGACGATTTTAATTGCACCAGACTGGTCACGCCAACACTAGTACCCCCTCCTGCGCAGTGTGTCACGCTTGGCCCCATGGCACCTGCCTCAGACTCCTTCCCTGTTGTCTCAGCAGGAGAACCATATTCTGCACCCTCAGCTGCAAGCCCTGAACCTAGCAGCCTGGATAATTACGTGATCTGTCCTTTACCACCTCTCAGTAAATCAGTGATGGATATCATTTAAGAGGCTAGGAGGTTTAGTACTAGAAAATCTTATTCTGCAAAATGGAAAAGATTTTGTACCTGGAATCAAGCTCAAGGGATGACCGCAGCAGTGCCTAATTTACCACAGATTCTACAATATTTGACTGAGATGCTTCATACGGGTTTGTCCTTTTCCTCCATCAAAATTCATGCCTCAGCCATTTTAACTCATTATAGCATAGAGCCTCCCCTCTTCTCTCACCCACCACTCAAGCAGTTCCTCAGAGGGGCCAAATAATTAAGGCCACTGAGGAGAGTTCCAATTCCAGCCTGGGACCTTAACTTTGTCTTGGAGAAACTCACTCTTCCTCCTTTCGAGCCAGCTGCTACTGCAGGTTTAAAATTCCTTTCCTGGAAAACAGCTTTCCTTTAGGAATCACTTCTGCAAGAAGGGTATCTGAGTTACAGGCCCTCTTGGCAGTGGAGCCTTTCATCATCTTTCATGCGGACAGGGTGTCCCTCAGAACCAATCCCTCCTTCATGCCTAAGGTGGTATCCAGTGTGTCTCTTAATCAGTCCATTAATTTTCCTGCCTTCTTTCGTAACCCACAGAACAAAGGGGAAGGGATAGTGCACTCCTTAGATGTGCACAGACAACTTAGATTCTACTTGGACAGGACTAAACCTCAAAGGAAATCTGAACAACTGCTGGTGGCATTTGCTGCAGGGACTGAGGGGAGAGCTATTTCAAAGCAAACCATTTCAAAATGGATAGGCCACTGCATTCATTTCTGCTTTAAGCACCATGGAAAACCTATCCCACAGGGCATCAGACCCCGTTCAACCAGGGCTGCATCTACCTCTACAGCCTTTCTCAGGGGCATCCCTACAAGGGACATCCTAGAAGCTGCTACCTGGAGTTCTGTACATACTTTTACCAAGCATTATCATTTGCCAATTTTCTCTAAATCCAGAGCTGGTTTTACCACTGCAGTCTTGCAGGGCCTTATAGCTGGTTCTAATTCTATTTAAATTCCTCCTCCCAACCTTAGCTTTGGGAATCTACCCAAATGTAATGACTGCAACAGTGAAACACAAAGAAAATAGTACAATTGTGTACACTTACCATAAATGTAGATGTTCAAGTGTATTCACTGTTGCAGTCCTGGTTACCCTCCCTCCAGCCCCCTTTCTTCTTTTGGCTATACCTCTACTCTCACTATTCTCAAAAAGCTTTTTGGTGTATTTGCTTTTTTGTTGGAGGTAAATCCTTGTATTATAGATTTAATTGCTCTCCATTAGGGGGCACCTGACATCTGGGGCAAGAAAAACTGATGTAATGGCATTGATTGCATGTTTTATACCCCTGACGACCTGACGTCATGGAAGAAGGGACAGTAACTGATGCAGGACCCACGACTTTATTAATCAGGCCGACCGAGAGCTACTGCAAACAGATAACCCAAATGTAATAACTGCAACAGTGAATACACTTGAACATCTACATTTATGGTAAGTGTACACATCTGTACTTTCTCATACCTAGTTTGTGGGTGTCTTCAGTTATGATCCATTATCAGGTCAATATTTCCACAGCCTTTTTCTTGCTTAGTTCTGCTTCTCAATTAGCCATGCACTCTTAAGTACAGCTATGATTCTGCAGATGCTTTTTCAAGGATGGCTGTGTCTGGGTCAATGATTCTTTGGTATCCTTGGCTTAGAAGTTTGTCCCTTCTTGAGGATGTTAAAGCCAAACTTTTGGATTCTCCTCTGGATACCAGAATTTGTTTGGTTCTGCTGCTGCAGAACTATTTACAGCTTTGCAGGACAAAGGTAAAGTGACACAAAACCTGAAGCAAATTTTCCTGTCTCTTGTATCAGAAGAATTATCCCCCAAAGCAGGTCCTTTTGTCAGGTGATAAAGAACCTACAAAGGGCAAGCTTCCATGTGAAGGTAGATTTCCAGAAAAGGCAGGCTAGGTTTCTAAAGTTGAGAAACCTCTTTTCCTGACAAACCTGCTTCCCTGTAACTGTCTTCCTTCTCTTCACCTCTGCTAGATTCTTCTTTCTAAAAGACGGTCTATGCCCTTCAAATTCATACTTTTCCTCCATTCAGGATGTTTTTGTGATTGTCTTCACCTCATTTTCAGTTCTGTACTTTGCCCTTCAGTCTTTCTGTGGCTCTGAAGGTATTTACCAAAGGGCTATCTCCTGTCATAACCTTTTGCAAACATCACAGCATTCAAATATCCCCTTATCTGGACAACCTTTTGATTCATGTTCCTTCTCCACTTCATGTCCATTCATGTAGTGCTCAAACTCAGGGGAGCTCAATACTGAAAGCATTGACATGGAGCTACCTTGTGTGTGTGTGTGTATGTATATGTATGTATATATATATGTATGTATATATATATATATATATATATATATATATATATGTGTGTGTGTGTACATATATATATATATATATATATATATATATATATATATATATATATATATATATATATATACACACACACACACACACGAGTTTTGTCAATATAAACAACGGTATAAAGCATCTAAAAATATGAGAAGTACATATTGAACACATGGGGCGCATCATACAACATACTACCCACTATTAAGATCAGATTTCATAGTACAACATAATACAGTAGAAACTACTAATAAAACTGATGAAGGTAATTTTTCATATGCATATTGGTTGGTTGTGATTGGTTTACAATAATCGCATGATTTGGTTATCTAATTAATTTAAATTAATCAAATTGTATTGATGTTCATCGTGCATACAGCTGCAGTCATAACAGATGGGTTTTCCTGCCGTCAGGCGGGTCCTCGGTCGGTCGAATTCCAAAGTCTAGGTCCGGCATCGGTTGTCGTCACTTCTTCCCTGATGTCAGTGCGGCAGGGGTATAAAAGAGGCAGCCGATGCCATTTTCTTCAGTCTTTCTTGCCGCGCGGTGCCCGAAGCAGAAGCAGTTCGCAAGTGCCGGTCGGCCAGCTCCTGAGATTACGAATATTTTTCAACCGAAGACTTCTTAAAAGCTAAGTACCCCGTTGGGGAAACTTTTCTTGCCTCAGACCGATGTCAGACAAAGTTAATAATTGCATTTCATGTGGGAAGCAAATACCGCATAAGGATTTCCATTCCCTCTGCATTCCTTGCTTAGGCCCAGACCACGACATCTCGGCCTGTCGTTTTTGTGCTACATTCAACAGACACACTATTAAGCGTCGGGCAGAGTTTGCCCAACACTATTTTGGCAAAGTTTAATTACATTATGTCGTCGGATACTCCGACTCCAGTTTTGAGTAAAAGACGCAAAGATAAGGACCGACATACGAGGTCCGCGTCTTCTACCGACACCACGTTAAAACTGAATACAGGTGCTCCGGTTCTCAGCGAGGCGCCTACGCAGCCCCTGACTACCGATGACACTTCATTAGCGGTGTCTTCTGTGCCCGAGGTCGCAGGCTCTTTGGCCCACACCCGGACTACAGATACCGAAGCCACTCTTGGCGGGGAAACTCAGAGTTTAGACAGGCCTGCCACCTCTCAAGGTGTCTTCAGGCCTTCTTCATCTTTTTCCATTAAGGCTTTCACTAAATCTAAAGCAGCCATGCATACTAAAAGACAAGCTCCACAGGGCCCCTCCCAAGGCCCCATGCCTAAAAAGCAGATGCTCAAAATGGCTGAGGATTTGATTACTCTCATCAGGGGTTCTCAACCCCCCTCGGACCAGGCCTCCATTACTTCAGAACATTCTGAGGACCAGGAACATTCATACTCCCCTTTTGAAGATTCTGATGCAGAGGAGTCCATTCCCTCTGTCTCCCCCCGAGGATTACTCTTTTGGGGAAACCTTGCATACCTTGAGGGAACACTTCCACTGGGAAGGCCAAGAGTATTCAGACTCCAAGAAAAGGCTCAGGGATTTCCTCTTGCTCCCTCAGCACAGGCCTCTGGCTATCCCTCCTGTCTTAGACATACTAGATGATGTGTATTCAGAGGCCAGCCTTAACCCAGACTCTTTACCTCCAGCTCCAGTCAAGCTTGACAGGTATTACCGGGTTCCTGATTCACACCAGTTCCTATACAAAAGCCATGCGGCTGACCCAGAAACTATTTCACAGGGTCCCAAGGGAATTAAGGCCTCCACTGCCAAAAATCCATTACCTTCAGAGAGAGATTCCAGAGCTTTAGATAGGTGGGGGAAAAAGGTATACACCTCGGCCACCTTAACCATGAGGGCATTAAACTTGTCAGTTCCATATGTTAAAATATCAACAGTTTTTGTTATCTCAGTTGAAAAGCAAAATGACACAACCTGAACAACCAGACTTGAAGGAGTTGCAGGATTTGTTGCATAGTGCAGAGAAAGTGGGTAAACATACCTTGCAATGTGGTTTTGATGCTTTAGAGGCCTCATGTAGAGCTGCTGTTACAGGATCAGTCATACGTAGACATGCTTGGCTCAAAGAGCAAACCTTACCAGATCATGTCAAAGCTAAATTACTAGATGCACCTCTTCAAAAAGATGTATTGTTTGGTGTTAAAGCTGAGGAGGTATTAAAGAAAATGGAGGAAAAGGCAAAATCAATGCAAACAGTGAAAGATTTCCTACAGGTACAACCTCCACGTTTCAGTAGAAATTGGCCTTCATAAAATTGGTCCTTTCCAGCCACGGACAGACCTCAAAGAGGTAGATACAGGCGCCCGAGGGGTAGAGGGCAATCTCAAGGATTATTTAGAGGCAGACAATGGCAAGCACCTACACCAAGAGGTGGTGAGGATAGTTCACAGCCATTCAGAAAGCAGAACCAATGACTTTCCCCTTTGCATGCCAAGCAAGGCTCAAATGGCAGCACCTTTAGGTGGAAAACTGGCATTATTTTCGAAAAATTGGCATATTGTCACAAAAGACAAATGGATCCTGGACATTATAGACAGAGGCTACAGATTTCACTTTCACACCCTTCCAAAAATGAGAGGCATGCCAAACCTGCCAAACAATCAAAGGGCAGAGGCGCAAAAACAAATTTCAGATCTCATGGACATGAAAGCTATTCAAGAGGTACCTGCACAAGAAGAGGGTCAAGGTTTTTATTCCAGACTACTCCTGGTACCAAGGAAAGGCAAAGATTGGAGACCTATTTTGGACCTGTCCATCCTAAACACATATTTACTCGTACCAAAATTCAAGATGCTCACATTACAGCAGCTTCTTCCCATGCTGGGCAAGGAGTCTTGGCTGGTAACATTGGACCTCAAGGAGGCATACCTGCATGTCCCAATCAGACAAGATTGCAGAAGATACCTCAGATTTCTTGCAGGTTCAACCCATTATCAATTCTCTGCATTGCCCTTTGGCTTATCTACTGCGCCCAGAGTGTTCACGAAATGCCTGGCATCAGTAATTGCCTTCTGCAGACTTCAAGGGATACAAATATACCCATATTTGGACGACTGCCTGATCCAAGCGGACAGCAAACACATACTTCTGAAACACCTGGCATTTGTAATAATGTTGTTGAATTCTCTGGGATACACAGTCAACAAAAAGAAATCGAGACTAATACCCTCTCAAACAATAACTTTCATGGGTGCCAACTTGAATACAAACACCCAGATGGCCTACCTCACGCCAGAGAAACAAGGGCAACTAACTCAATACTTCAGAAAACTGGCAGCCTACACCAGGCTGACTGCAAGGAAAATCCTGCAGGCTCTGGGATTCATGGCATCTTGCATCCTGCTAATCCCATGTGCAAAGCTGCATATGAGGAAACTTCAATGGTATTTAAAAAACTTATGGTCTCAACACAGCCACAGTTTGGAAACAATTATACCACTAATTCCATGTCTTCAAAAGGAATTTCTGTGGTGGGCTCAAGCATGTCAAACAAACACAGGTCTTCCATTCTGCAAGCCTCAAGCAAATCAAGTCATCACAACAGACGCCTCAGATTACGCCTGGGGGGTGCACATGACAGACAGGTGCATTCAGGGCAAATGGTCCCAAAAGGAAAAGCACCTTCACATCAGTCAAAAAGAAATGCTAGCAGTGATAAATGCAATTACAGCTTTCAAGGACCTCCTGCATCCAGGACAATTACTGATAAGAACAGACAACACCACAGTAATGTGGTACATAAACAAACAGGGAGGAACACATTCATACCCCCTGTGCAGACTAGCCATGACACTTTGGAGCATGGCTCTGGAATTACAAATCCAACTTCAAGCACAATTCCTGCCAGGCAAGGAAAACACGCTGGCAGACAATCTAAGCAGAAATATGACAGATCCACACGAATGGAAGTTGCATCCTCTAGTTTTTGCAAAGATAATCCAAACGTGGGGGAGGCCAGACATAGATCTCTTTGCCTCCCACAGGAATCATCAATTGGAAAAGTTTTGTTCAAGGACCTTTCATCCAAAGGCCTGGAGAGTGGACGCCCTTTCATTCAGTTGGACAGCATGGACAGTTTACGCTTTCCCACCTCTGCCTCTTCTGCCCAAGGTGCTCTTGAAAGCAAGAGCAGACAGACCGAAGATGATACTGATTGCTCCAGACTGGCCAAGGCAACACTGGTACCCACTCCTGAGGAGCCTAACACATACTCCTCCCTGGTCCCTACCTCTAATGCCTCTTCTGCTGACTCAGCACAGCTACAAAACTCTTCACAGTCAGCTGAAAACACTCAATCTCTCTGCATGGAAAATTCCTTAACACCACAACAGACCCTACTCTCCAAAGAGGTGCAGGATGTCATTTTGGAGGCCAGATGGCCATCTACTAGAAAGGCTTACTCCGCAAAATGGAAACGGTTTTGCTCTTGGAATGAGAAAAAAGGCCAGGACCCTAGAAAACTGAATTTGCCTCAGGTATTACAGTATCTAGCTGAGCTGCTGAACAGTGGACTTTCATTTTCCTCCATAAAAATCCATGCCTCAGCCATTTCTACAGAATTCAACACGGATCCACCCTTATTCTCTCACCAACTCTTAAGACAGTTCCTCAGAGGGGCTAAGAATATAAGACCACCAAGGAAACAACCAATACCAGCCTGGGATCTTAATTACATTCTAGAAAAATTAACACTGCCTCCCTTTGAACCAGCTGCCTCAACAGATTTGCAATATTTGTCCTGGAAAACAGCTTTCCTTCTGGCCATTACCTCAGCTCGTAGGGTTTCGGAACTACAAGCCCTCATGGCTGTGCAGCCCTTTCTCATCTTCCATCAGGACAGGGCTTCCCTTCGAACCAACCCGTCATTTATGCCTAAAGTGGTATCCAGGGTAGCTTTAAATCAAGCCATACACTTACCTACCTTTTACCCCAATCCTCAAAACAAAGGGGAAAGGCTGCTACACTCCTTAGACATCCATAGGCTGCTACGTTATTATTTGGACAGAACAAAGCCCTTAAGGAAATCAGAACAACTTTTTGTGTCCTATGCTGTAGGGGCTCAAGGGAAGCCAGTTACCAAACAGACTATTTCAAAATGGATAGGCCACTGCATACGCTTTTGTTATTCCTATCATGGAAAATCTGTCCCTACAGGCATCAGATCCCACTCCACCAGAGCCACAGCTACCTCTACAGCCTTCCTCAGAGGAGTTCCTACCAAAGATATTTTGGAGGCAGCCACTTGGAGTTCTGTGCATACCTTCACAAAACACTACCACCTGCCTTTATATTCCAAAACTGGAGCAGGCTTTGCCACTGTTGTGTTGCAGGGCATTCTGGCTCATCCCAGTTCCACCTAGTGCCTACCACCCTGTGCGTAGCTTTGGGATTCTACCCATCTGTGATTACTGCAGCTGTATGCACGATGAACATAGTACAGTTTTGTACCTACCATAAATGTAGATGTTCAAGTGCTAATACAGCTGCAGTACAATTTTCCCTCCCTCCTGCCCCTCTTGGTAAAGGCCTAGGGCCTAACCCCCTTTTCATACAACCTGTTTGGGTTATCCTTCTATGGTATATTTGCTTGCAACTACTGATTTTGGATTATACTGCATTGCATGTATATAAATATAATTTATGTATTGCCTTCCTTCTGGGGGCACCTGACATCTGGGGCAAGAAAGACTGAAGAACATGGTGTCGGCTGTGTCTTGTATACCCCTGCCTCACTGACGTCAGGAGAGAAAGCGACAACAACCGACGCCAGACCTAGACTTTGGAATTCGGCCGACCGAGGACCCGCCTTACGGCAGAGAACCCATCTGTGATTACTGCAGCTGTATTAGCACTCGAACATCTACATTTATGGTAGGTACAAAACTGTACTTTTTGAGCTGCATGGTCATGAGCTCTTTTTCTTTGGATTCTTTACTGTGCATCTCAGTTGCAGACTTTGGTTCACCCTAAACCTAAAAAAGGCTTCTACTAACATTTCAAGATTAGATTTTCCTGGATTGCAGAAATCTCGCACTTTCTGTGACAGCTTTTCTTCCTATAGCCAAGGTTCTGTCCCTAACAAACTTCTTTCAAAGCCTCCTCCTATTGCAAGTGACCTCTGCAAGAGAGAGGTTCTAATAGCCCTAGAGTTCATGGCAGCTGCCATTCTTATTATTCGATTTGCCACACTCCATACTAGGCTGTTGGAGTTGAATATCAAGGCATTTTGGTTTCAACATACCTATCTATTAGACTTCCATATTTCTCTTAATTCCTTGCCTAAGGAAGAGTTTCTGTAGTGGACCAACCATATTTCACTCAGCCCAGGAGACTCTTTTCTGGTTCCTCCCACCACTCAGGAGCTGTTTACAGATAACTCAGACATGTTTGGGTTGGGTTTGTTCAAACAATGTCACGGTTCAGGTGTTTGGTCTCTTCAAGAGGAGGTAACTGACTGCAGTCTTCCAAGATGGCTGCATTGAGGAACAGTTGACTCTAGCTCTCCCAGTGAGAAAACAAACTCAACAGAGAAGGCCGGTAGGCTTTGTGTTTATGGGTAAATTTCATTAACTGGCTAGTAAGTGCACTTCCTGGGAGTCAGTAAAAAAGAAATCCAGAGCACCTAGAAACAAGTCTGCTACAAAAAGTGAGGAAGAAACAGTGACTGTGGAAATTTCCGCAGCTGTTCATCAAAAAGAAATGCAACCTCCAAACGTGACTTAACCTTACAGGAAGATGCAAGACAATTGCAAACAGACCTGATTAAAATAAATGAAACACTGATGAAGTATATGAACAAAAGGCTGGAAAAAAATGGAAGAAGCTTTAAACAGATATTCAGATGAGGCGATAAAGCTGCAAAAATCAAGAGGCTGAAAAGAAAAGGCTGCCTGAATATGAGACTGTTCAGGAAGAGATGTTTCAAAAATAGAATTAGAGAATAGAGCATGTAGGGAAAATCTGAGATTTTCCACTATACAAGAGAAACTGCTTTAATTTTCTGAAAGAACAAAAAAAAAACAAACTGGACTGGTATTCCACAGCAGTTGTTGTTAGTTGAAGGGGTATATTGTGTGTATGTTCCAAACCTGACTATGAGAAAGCAATGTAGACCTTTAGTAGTAAAGATGTAATCCTACCATTAAAAGGAGTTGATTCTGACAAAATTGTGGCAGAAGGACAAAATACTGAAAGTGGGAGACAGCATTGTGTTTGATTAGAGTGCATACTCATTGTTCACCAGGCAGAAGAGGAGTAAATTCATTCCACTATGCAAGGAATGTCGAGACACGGGTGTGAGATTCAAACTGCTGTACTCAGCTGTCTTCAAGGCATTCTTCCCTATAAGGACAAAATCATTTTTTGATGAAGTACATGCTGAGGAGTAATTACAAAAGTCTGTCCAGCAAAAAGTGAAACACAAAGAGGTTCTCCTCCTTGTTCTTGTCATAAAGACCACAGCAAGACTGTACCCATGAAACCTTTCCACTGTTTCAATGGAAAGTTTTGAGGAAAGAAAGTGACCATGACAGTTGACTAGAAGAATTGAAAACCTGTTTGGAAATGAATCAGAGACAGGATTTGGGACATGGAGATGAACAGTAATAAAACTAGTAACTTAATGCAGGATTACAAAGCAGTAATTATATTTGCGAAATATGACAGAACAAGAAAATCTGGGAATATTGGACGTGTTCAGAATCTGTTGGACTTGTGGAGGACTCTAAAGTATATGCCTTGTCATTAATGATCAGAAAAAATACTTTGAGGAGGGGAAGAGACGGGAGAAAGTTAACTGTAAGTAAAGAAAACATTTTTCGTAAAAGTACTATTTTTGTGATGTATGGTTTTCGTTGCATGCTATAAAGTAAAGTTTTTTCAGTTATTTGTAAGTGTAATAGGGGTTGTAAATAGGTGCTGCTGTTTTCCCCCCTTCCCTCTTTCTTCTTGTTCAGTTTTAAGAAGTGTAGGCACTGCGATGTTGAAAAAAAAAGGTTTGGTAAAAAGAGCATGAGAAAAGACAAATCAATGTGCTTTTTCTTATTCTTGTATAAGGTAATGACTGGATTAAGGACCTTAGATTTCTTTAGTAACATTTTAAGAAAACAAGTAAATAAAAAAGTTGAATATTATGAGGCTTTTTTTTGAGCAAATTAATGTATACTTGGTAGCCGTTCCGTTTCTGGCCATCATGTCTCCATGGAGACAGTCTGATAATGAGAAATTGGTGGAGAGTAATTTGCTGGGGGGAAAAAGAGAGAAACTGGCTATGAGGTCATGTTTTCTCAGTTGTTTGAGGGCTTTCAAAAAAAACGTGACATAGGCTTAAATGGATATGACAAGAAACAACTATATAAAAGTTCAACCTGCCAAACAGTGTATGCATGTTACACAAAAGCTGGAACTAGACATTTAACAAAAAAGGAGTTGTACATAAAAGTAGGAATAATTTTTTAATACTGTGATGCTTTCTGTAATGTCTTTAAATGTCAATGGTCTCACAGATGAATACAAAACAGAACAGTGAAATATGTTAAATGTGCAAATAGCTATGATACAGGAGTTACAGTTGGAAATGACTGAACATGTGAATTTGATAAAGAACGTTTTCAGGATGGTTATTCAGAGGAATATCCGAGTCAAAGGAAAAGAGGGGTCCTTCTCTTAATTGTAAGAGGAGCTTCAATAGTTATAGAGGCTACAGAAGGTAATAATGGCAGATTTGTAGTGTGTGCAAGGGAGGAGGATTACACTGACATGTATTTATATTCCACCTAAAACTGCTATAATTGAGCTTAAGAAAATTCTGGGAGAAATAATCCATTTTGAGCACGTAATATTACTTATAGGTGGGGACTGGAATTTGATTTGCAACAGTGAAGATGTGTCTGGGGGCCTCAGAAGGGAAAGTGTAACAAAGGAGGGTAGATTTTTGAAGAAATTTATGAAAATATTTGGCATGAAAGATGTGAATTCAGTAATAGGAGTTTGGAATGAATGTACATATTCCCCAAGGTATAAATACTGGGCTAGGCTAGACAGAATTTATATTTCACAGGAACATGTGCATTTAATTGAAGGCACCAATAGTAACTAAAATAAAAACACAGGGTTGTTTGTCTTTTCGGATTTTCCCGGTTAGGGGTCGCCACAGCGGAACTCCGGTCCGCTAATGATTGGCAGTAGATTTTTTTTTTGTTATGGTGCCGAGATGCCAGCCTGGCGCCCAATCTTCAACGAAGGCATGCCCATTCACGCATGTCTTTTGGAGGCCACTCGACCGCGGGGAGGACATGCAGACTCCACACAGAAGGCACTCCAGTCGTGAAGCGAACAGGAGAACCTCTTGCTGTGAGTCAACAATGCTACAGCTGTGCCACCGCGGCTTATTAAAACACAGGGCAATGAAATAAAAATGAGGTATTGGCTGTTTCCCACCCATCTGTTGAAAAGAGAGGAATTTAAGGAATGGGTAGTTTAAATTATTCAGAAGCTATTCGACAGGATAGAAATTACTTCTGAAAATATAGCTAGGGAGTGGGATAAAATTAAGGTGAAGTTTGAAAATAGGGTTGAAGTAAAAGAAAGGGAGCTTTGGTTAAGAAGTAACTAATTATTTAGAGGGACTGACAAATGTTAAAGTATTGCAGAATAGGGGGATTCTCTCAGAACAAGAGGAGGATCAACTGCAGAATGCTAAGCAGAAAATAATGGATTACCTCAATAATATACACGAGTTTAGAAACACTGTTGTTAAGCAACTGTTTTTTTATAACACTAGAACACAAAAACTTCTAGCACAACAACTCGGGCAACAGAAGTAGAAAGAGCTGTCACCAAGCTTGGGGACAAGGAAGGTAATGAGATCCTTTAGAGGTATTAGAAATATTTTGGAAATTCTATGAAAGCCTGTATAAAGCTAAAAATATGGAAATCAAAAAAAGATAAAAATGGACATGTTTATGGAAAAATTAAATATACCAAGGTTAGAAGTAGATGAGGATCAATTACTAATGGTTAGGATAGGAGGATATGAGATAGTAATGGTGATATATAACCAGTTTACATGAAAGTCCATAGAAATAGATGGTATTCCTCTGAAAGTTTGGAAGCTAGGAGGGAAGAAACTGATGAAGATCTGGAAGGTTTTGTTTAACAGTATTTTAAGAGAAGTACCAACATCCTGGAAGAAAGTGGATGTAATACCTAAAGAGGGTAAAGATCCATCAGATCCAGCTTCATACAGGTCCATTTTAGTACTAAACCATGATTGTAAAGTGTTTGTAATTGCTAAAAGAATGGCAAAATTGACAGATGTGGATCAGTGTGGTTTTCTGGAGGAGTGGCAAGGATTTAACAACCTTAACAGAACAT
The DNA here is from genome assembly GCF_019279795.1 of Protopterus annectens. Taxonomy (NCBI): domain Eukaryota; kingdom Metazoa; phylum Chordata; order Ceratodontiformes; family Protopteridae; genus Protopterus; species Protopterus annectens. The sequence continues at coordinate 903,548,691 of NC_056745.1, forward strand.
TGATGACCCAGAGGGAAGCAGAATGTAAGAAAATACCATTGATTTTTGGTGGGTCTTGGTGCAGAGAAGGCATTTGACAGAGTAAGCTGAGATGTTATGAGCCAAGGAATGGAAGCATTTGCATTTCCTGAAAAAAAATATATAAGGCTGATTAGGAAGTTATATGAAGGATCAGATGCAAAAATCGAAGTGGGTGGGGCCCTCTCTGATTTCCGCTTGAGCACAGGAAATGTATAGAGTTGTCCTCTTTCCCCTTTGTTATTTCCATTATATTTAGACCCACTGGCGAAGAAAATAAGAGACTCAAATTCAAGTATATAATTGGTATGGTAGTAAAGAAAAGCTGGCTATATTTGCAGATGATATTATTTTTATACCTAACAAAACCAGAAAGAGACATGACAGTGTTGTGGAACATTGAGAGTTTCATATCCTTTTGGGATACAAAATTAATGAAGCTAAAACAAAGGCAATAGCAGTAAATTATGTACCCACATATGATTTGGTTCAGCAATATCCATATCTATGGAGACATGATAAAATGAAATATTTAGTAGTATGGATTAAAAATGATTCTGGTGCATCAGCCAAGGGTGTGTGGGAAGAGACTGAAACGATAATGCAAACACTGAGAAAATGGATGCTTTGTTATATGGGTATGGATATCGATAGTAAGATACAAGCAGTTAACATTTTTTTAGTCCCATTAGTCTTGTACACAGGTCAGGCATATTTTTATTAACCAGAGAAGTTGTGGATAGCAGTGAAGAGCTGTAGGACTTGACCTGGAAGGGGAAGATAGCAAGACCAAGTGGGATAAATTGGTTCTTTCAGTAGAATAGGGCAGATTGGGATTACCCGATTTGAAGGGGTATTTCAGAACAACACATTTAAGGCTGCTGTACATACCACAAGCAGAAAATTATAATTCAAAGTGGAAAGGGATGATGATGAAATGGGTGTGGGAGGGGCTCAAGAAACAAGGAGAGACTTGGATTTTGGATGCATGCCTTTAAGGCGAATAACAGTAATCCTACGAAATGTTATATCTATAAAGTAGCAGAAATTATCCTCAGAACTGAGCCAACACAGGAATGGAGAAAGGAGATTCTGCCAACAGGGATGACTGCAAATGGGGACAGAGGCAATAGGCAAGAGGGTTCTGGAAGTTTTTGGAGAAAACTGACAAAGGAAGCAAGGTACTGGGAGCAAATAACTAGAGAGGGAACGATGATAGAATGGGAAGATGCCAAGAATTTATTTGGACCATAGGTAGGAGATTGCCTTCCCTTTCAATAATTGATATTAGATTATATGTAAAGAGAAATAAATAGGGTGTCCTAAATGAAAGATCAGTACTGGTGGAGATTTTAGTAGAAACTAGAACAGAAGCTGCCATTAAAAAAAGAATGATTAGTAGACTATATAGAAATATTGCATGATAACTATATGAATCAATCAGAGGTTAGAAAGGATTGTGAAGAGAGATTGGACAAGCAATTCACAAAGAAACAATGGGAGGACATATGTATATCTCCAAATATGCAACAAAATCTGGAAGATTTAGAATTTTTGCTTGGAAATGTTTACATAGATATTTTTACATCCCAGGTAGACTCCAGAAAAATTTTCCTCAGGTAGACAGCAAATGTTGGAGGTATGACAGGGACGAAAGAGGTATTGGGTAGTGTGATGAGTTGGCGGACTTTAAGGATTTCCTGCAGGCTGCACTGTAGGAGATGCTGGATGGGCAGATTGTTATGACAAGGGAGATAATTTTTCTGAGCTGTGATACAGAATCGGAATTGCTTAGACATGGTAAGGCCTTGCTATGTCTAATTGTAGTGCCTGCCAAAAAAGTAATTACTAGAAAATGGAAGTCAAAATCTAAACCAACTGTACTAGTAGTAGGGAATATAGCAACAGAGAAAACAACTGAAGTTGAGTTCTTTAGAAAAGGGTAGGAGTAAACTACATCGGAAAAAGAATGAGAATTATGTGAACAATATATACAGGGGGGAGGAGTGAGATTTAAAAGAAGGCAGGGTTTAAATGAGCTATGTAATGTTTGACTGAAAATCATTGGTTAGATTATAAGTGATGTATAATGTTTGCAACTGTGTGTGTCAGTATGGTTTGTGATGTAAAATGCTTGCAACTAGGATTGTGTCAATGTGGTTTGTTTTCATTTATATAAATGTGTGATTGCCTATGTTGTAAGTGATGGTGTAATAAAGATATTTTTTGTTTAAAAAAAAAAAGACAGGAATTGAATAATTTATGTAATGTCGCTTTGATTATATGATGTATAGCAATGTATATGTTAAGTATAATGTTTTATTTAAATGCAAATGTGTCTGTGTCACAAGTGATAATTCAATAAAGGTGTTAAAAGAGGAAACTGACCACATCAATGTCAAAGAGATGACCTTGATTCTGTCTCTTCAGGCTCAGCATTATCTCTGGTGTCCAGGCTTTTTCAGTGTTCGAAAACAACACCACGGTCATGTGGTACGTAAACAAGGGGGGCGGGGGAGACAAAGTCTTTCTACCTCTGCAGACTTGCCCTGATAGCATGGGAATTTGACATCCAACACAGTTTGATTCTTCAAGCAGTCTGCATTCCTTCAGAGAGAAACATTGTGGCAGACACATTGCTCTGATCCTCATAAATGGATGTTGCACAGGAAGGTCTTACTGGACATTGTCCATCAATGCAATATTCCTCAAATGGATCTCTGTCTCTTCCCAGAACAGACAGTTCCACCATTTGTTTTCCATGGTGCCAAGCCCACTGATATGGAAAACAGACACCATTTCCTTCTCTTGGACAAGGGTGTTTATTTATTCATTTCCCCCTGTTTCTCTTCTTCCAAAGGACCTAACAAGATTTTGTTGGACAGACCCAAAATCTTGCAGTAACTCCCTTTTGGCCCAGACAACACTTTTTTCACCTGGCTAAGGTCAGTCATCACAAGGTATCTCACAGAACAGATTTCCTCACACAGGACAAGGGCTGACTGATTCACCCACATCTTCTCACCCTTACAGTTTACTCTGAGTCATAGGGCTTTTATTCCTTTTAGGCTAGATTTTTCAAATACTAAGAAGTCTTATGATGGCATTCCATATCACTGTTGCAGTATTCATAACCTGAGGGATCTCCTGCGAAGGACAGCCCAGCATCTGGCTAGTATACCAAAAGCGTTTACTTCTTGTAGGTGTTGTACATGACGTTTGTGGTCCTTGTACAAGGCGTAGAGCATAAAGGTGATGTATGGACATACACACTCAGAACTTTTTTGTCACCATTCCGAACACCATTTTTGAACATTGATCTGAATGCCCTTCTGCTGTCCTGAAAGCCATGTTTCAGATAAATGCCCCATTGGAGATGTTCATCGTGTTACCCTGCTGCAGTCATCACACTTGGGTTATCTTGCCGTCAGGCGGTCTCACAGTCGGCCAGAATTCCAAAGTCTTGGTCCGGCGTCGGTTGCTGTCGCTTCTTCCCTGACGTCAGAGTGCCAGGGGTATATCAGAGGCATCCGACACTATTTTCTTCAGTCTTTCTTGCTGCGCGGTGCCCGAAGCAGAAGCAGTTCGCAAGTGCCGGTCGGCCAACACATGAGATTTTCGAATCGAGTTTCAGTCTGGAGTCTTCAAAGCTAAGTACCCCGTTGGGGAACCTTTTCTTGCCTCAGTCCGATGTCAGAAAAAGTTAACAATCGCATTTCTTGTGGGAAGCAAATACCTCATAAGGATTTTAATTCTTTTTGTATACCTTGCCTAGGCCCAGACCACGACGTCACTGGTTGGCGGTTTTGTGCTAGGTTCAATAAGCCAACTATAAAGCGTCACTTTAATTTCGCACGACACTACTTCGGTAGAAAATTTAATTACACTATGCCGTCGGAGCAACCGACTACCGGCGTGCATAAAAAACGCAAGGATAGGGACAGGCAGCCTAAATCCAAGCCAGACTCCGACGCCTCGGCTGGCCCGGTCACCGGTTCTCCGGTTTTCAGTGAGGCACCTACGCAGCCCCTGGCTACCGCTGAATTTGATCCCCAGGCCGCATCGGATCCCCCAGCAGAGATTTCTAGGCCGGCGCAGCCTTTTTCCTTAGGCCCAACCAACGGCATCGCAGTAGGGGAAGCCGGTGCTGCAGAAACACCTTTGGTTTCTGAAGGTGTCTTCAGACCGACTACCCTCACCATAAAATCTTATGCTAAGCTTAAGACTCCTCTAAAACCAAAAAAGCCTGCACTTCAGTCTCCAGGTCAAGGCCCTATGCCTAAGAAACAGATGCTTAAAATGGCTGAAGATTTGATTTCTTTGATCAGGTGTGTCCCCCCCCCGACAAAAGGCCTAGACAAGAGGAGGATTATGCCTCCTCTGATCAGGTGTCTGTTTCCTCAGGCTCCTCTGAGGTACAGGATTACTCCTTTCCCCCTTATGAAGATTCTGATGCTGAAGACTCAATTCCCTCAGCTTCTCCCCCTGAAGACTACTCCTTTGGGGAAACCTTACACACCATGAGGGAACATTTCCACTGGGAGGGTCAGGACTACTCTGACTCAAAGAAAAGGCTCCGGGAGTTTCTTTTACTTCCCCAGCACAGACCTCTTGCTATCCCCCCTGTTTTGGACATAGTAGATGATGGTTTCTTAGAATCTAGTTTAAATCCAGATTCTCTGCCTCCTGCTCCAGCCAAACCAGATAGATACTATAGAGTGCCTGACTCTCACAAATTCCTTTACAAAAGCCCTGCTGCTGATCCAGAGACAATCTCCCAGGGTCCCAAAGGGGCTAAGGCTTCTATGGCTAAAAATCCTGTACCTTCAGAAAGGGACTCCAGAGCACTAGACAGGTGGGGGAAGAAGGTTTACACCTCTACTACTATAGCTATGAGAGCACTAAATTGTCAATTTCACATGCTTAAATACCAGCAATTCCTTATGTCTCAAATAAAACAAAAGATGGGCACGCTCCCTCAACAGTCTGAACTCAAGGAAATGCAAGATCTGTTGCATGCAGCTGAACAGGTGGGCAAACATACTTTACAATGTGGTTTTGATGCCTTGGAAGCTTCCTCCAGAGCAGCTGTTACTGGGTCTGTTATATGTAGGCATGCTTGGTTAAAGGAACAATCTCTGCCTGATCCTGTTAAAGCAAAGTTACTGGATGCACCCTTACAGCAGGATGTTTTATTTGGGGTTAAAGCAGAGGAGGTTTTAAAGAAAATGGAGGATAAGGCAAAATCTATGCAGACGGTCAAAGATTTCTTACAGGTACAGCCCCCATGCTTCAGCAGAAATTGGCCAACAAAAAATTGGTCCTTTCCAGCTTCTGACAGGCCACAGAGGGGTAAATACAGGCACCCAAGGGGCAGAGGACAAGCACAAATCCCTTACAAACCTCACCAATGGGGCACTACAACACAGAAAGGAGAAGAAGACAGGTCCCAAACCACTAGAAGGCAAACACAATGACTTAAACATCAAACTGCCAAGCAAAACCCTCTTGGCAGCTCCCTTGGGAGGAAAATTAACACTTTTTGCAGACAACTGGCACATCGTCACAAAGGACAAATGGGTCCTAGACATTATCTCACATGGATACAGATTCCATTTCCACACCTTGCCAAGGATAAAAGGAATGCCAAACCTGTCACAAAATCAATGGGCAGAGGCACAAAAACAAATTACAGCTCTCATGGACATGAAAGCCATCCAACTGGTACCTACACAGGAGCAAGGCCAAGGATTTTACTCAAGGCTCTTTCTAGTCCCCAGAAAGGACAATGCTTGGAGACCCATTCTGGACCTTTCAATTTTAAACACTTTCTTGCAAGTACCCAAATTCAAGATGCTAACACTACAGCAGCTTCTTCCCATGTTGGGCAAGAAAGCTTGGCTAGTAACGTTGGACCTCAAGGAGGCATACCTGCATGTCCCTATCAGACAAAATTGCAGAAGATACCGCCGTTTCATTGCAGGTTCAACCCATTACCAATTCTCTGCAATGCCCTTTGGCTTATCTACTGCGTCCAGGGTCTTCACAAAATGCCTGGCACCAGTAATTGCATACTGCAGGCAGAGGGAAATTCAAATATACCCATACCTGGATGGCTGTCTCATACAAGCAGAAAGCAAGGACATTCTCTTACAACACCTGGCTTTTGTAAGACATCTTCTAAGTTGCCTAGTGTACACAGTAAACGAACAGAAATCAAAACTAGTGCCCTCACAAACTATGACATTCCTGGGTGCCAGCTTGAATACAATGGCCCAGATGGCTTATCTGATGCCAGACAAACAACTACAGTTAACTCAATACTTCAGAACAATGGCAACAAAGACCCAACTCCCTGCAAGAAAAATTCTGCAGACCTTGGGCTTCATGGCATCTTGCATACTACTAATACCATTTGCAAAACTGCATATGAGGAAATTACAATGGTACCTAAAAAACGTATGGACTCAACACAATCACAGCTTGGAAACTATGATAACTCTCATTCCCTGCCTTCAACAGGAGTTTCTATGCTGGTCACAGGCTTGTCACCTCAACAAGGGTCAGCCTTTCACCCTACCCCCAGCCAGGCAAACTATGACAACAGATGCATCGGACTATGCCTGGGGGCACACATGGCAGGACAGTGCATTCAAGGCTTATGGACAGCAGATCAAAGGAATCTGCACATCAATCAAAAAGAAATGCCAGCTGTACAAAATGCTCTGACAGCCTTCAAGGACCTCTTGCATCTTGTCATAAGGACAGACAACACCACAGTAATATGGTACATAAACAAACAAGGGGGTACACACTCCTACCCTCTCTGCAGGCAAGCAATGACCCTGTGGAACACAGCACTGGCTTACCAAGTTCAATTACAAGCTCAATTCCTGCCAGGAAAAAAGAACATATTGGCAGACGACCTAAGCAGAAACATCATGGATCCCCACGAATGGAAACTGAATCTACAAGTATTCGCATTGATCACTCAAAAGTGGGGGCTCCCAGACATAGACCTGTTTGCCAGCCCTCAAAACTGTCAGCTAACAAAGTTTTGCACAAGGACTTTTCACCAACAAGCTTGGAAAGTGGACGCACACTCATTCAGTTGGAAAATGCTAACAGTATATGCCTTTCCTCCAATACCCCTTCTCACAAAGGTGCTACTGAAAGTCAGGATGGAGAGACCCCGAATGATACTCATTGCTCCAGACTGGCCACGCCAGCACTGGTACCCACTATTAAGGAATATAGCCCATGGCCCACCATGGATTCTACCACAAATTATCCACCTCACCACCACCACAGAATATATATATGGGTGGGTGGCCTAATGGTTAAGGTGTTTGCCTTACAAACGTGAGGTGCAGGGTTTGAGCCTCACAAGGGATAATTGGCTAGGCTTACAATGGCTCACAAGGGCAGTTAGCTTAGTACTAAACTATGAACTATGAACCTGCTCACACAGCAAGACTATCAGATTCTACACAGCCAGCTCAAAACCATAAACTTGGCTGCATGGCAAATCACCCAGGCAACCAGCCAGCTCCTCTCTCACAAGCTGTTATGGAAGTTATTCTGGAGGCCAGGAGGCCCAGCACCAGGAAAGCCTACTCAGACAAATGGAAAAGTTTTTGCGCCTGGAACCAAGCTAAAGGCCAAAATACCCGTCAGCCTGACATACCTCAGATTCTACAATATCTAACTAAGATGTTACACAAAGGGCTTTCTTTTTCATCTATTAAAATCCACGCCTCAGCTATTTCTGCTCACTACAACATGGATCCTCCCTTATTTTCACATCCACTCTTAAGGCAGTTTCTCAGAGGGGCCAAGAACATTAGGCCTCCCAGGAGAGCACCAACACCTACTTGGGACCTCAATTTTGTTCTGGAAAAACTCACGCTACCTCCTTTTAAACCAGCTTTCTCAGCTGACCTAAAGTTTATATCATGGAAGACTGCCCTGCTACTAGCAATCACTTCAGCTAGAAGAGTTTCAGAGCTTCAGGCACTAATGGCAGTAGAGCCTTTCCTTATTTTTCATCAAGACAGGATTTCTCTATGAACTAACCCCTCCTTTATGCCTAAGGTAGTATCCAGTGTGGCCCTAAATCAAACCATACATTTACCCACCTTCTTTCCAAATCCACAGAACAAAGGAGAAAGTCTCCTGCATTCCTTGGACATTCACAGACAGCTACGTTACTACTTGGATAAAACTAAGGTTTTCAGAAAATCTGACCAGCTTCTTGTATCCTATGCTACAGCATCACAAGGAAAGACCATCTCAAAACAAACCATTTCCAAATGGATAGGACATAGCATATGTTTTTGCTACACCCACCATGGAAAACCAGTTCCTGCTACCATAAAGCCCCACTCTACCAGGGCAGCAGCTACATCTACAGCCTTCCTCAGGGGGGTACCAACCAAAGATATTCTGGAAGCTGCAACTTGGAGTTCAGTACACACCTTCACCAAACATTATCACTTACCACTTTACTCTAAGACCAGGGCGGGCTTCGCCACTGCAGTTTTGCAGGGCCTTCTAGCCCCCTCTAACCCTGTTTGACTCTTCTGCCCATCCTTAGCTTTGGGATTCTACCCAAGTGTGATGACTGCAGCAGGGTAACACGATGAACATAGTACAGTTTTGTACCTACCATAAATGTAGATGTTCGAGTGTATACCCTGCTGCAGTCCAGGTTGCCCTCCCTCCATCCCCTCTAAAACCAGCTGAACTTATCTCTATTCTATACAACCTCTGTGGTGTATTTGCTTGTGCCTAAGGGTTTTGTTTTACTTTTTTCAAGATAGCTATATATATATATATATATATATATATATATATATATATATATACACACATATATTTTTGCCTACCTATTAGGGGCACCTGACATCTGCGGCAAGAAAAATTGAAGAAAATGGCGTCGGATGCCTCTGATATACCCCTGGCGCTCTGACGTCAAGGAAGAAGCGACAGCAACCAACGCCGGACCAAGACTTTGGAATTCTGACCGACTGCGGGACCGCCTGACGGCAGGATAACCCAAGTGTGATGACTGCAGCAGGGTATACACTCGAACATCTACATTTATGGTAGGTACAAAACTGTACTTTTCTTTCTTTTTTTATTTTAGTGAGGTTGGGTTCGTGTCTTCCAGAAAGGGAAGATGTCAGTGTGGGAGGCAACTTCCCATAAAGACCATCATGACCAGTGTCTTTTCTGTTTGAGTTCTTCCCATGACCATACAGAGCATTCTGTCTGCCAGGCTTTTGTCCCTGAGACCCTATGTAGTCATCTCTCCTCTTTATCGGTATACCTTGAAAACCAGTATCTGAAATTGTTGGCTCGTGGTGCTATGGCAGAGTCTTCCCGTCCTGAGGGTCAGCCATCTGCTAAGAAAAAGGCCAAAAAAAAACTAGGTCTGCTATGGCTACCGTCCACCCTCTCCTGAATCTCTCAAGGCTAGTGAAAGCCCAGAGAATCATCTGGTGTTTGCCTAAGATTCCTCTGCTCGACCCTTTCGGAGGCCAGCATAATCCAACTTCTCATATGTCCTCTGAGGCTTTACAAACACCTACTTCTGATGTTGAGGGGGAACCTCTGTTGATTATATCTGAGAAACAGAGAGGGATTTTACAGATCCTAGTTAGGGAGGAAATCCCTACTCCTCATTGAATGTCGCTAGGGGTCTGACCTTCCGAGTGTGTTTCATGCGGACATCCCACAGAAGAAGAAACCGAAAACCAAACATATTTCTCTAGTAGTTAAGGATCCTCCAATGTGAATGGCAGGATTTTAATCCGGGGTTATGTAATGTTTTAATGGCTTTAAAGCCTGATCAAGAGGAATCTCTGCCTGCTCCCCCTTCTTCCACTCCTCTTAAAATACCCAGGGAACTAGAGTCTTAAGATGAGGGTCTGGATTCTGGGGAAGATCAAATTCATTCCCCCTTGGACTATGGTTCAGAGGAAGAGAATTCTATTAGTCCAGATTCCCCTTTGGAGGACCTCTTCTTTGGGGATACTGTTGCCCGCATGATGGAGTTCTTTAAATGGGATTGTTCTCAAGTCTCTGACATTCAGAAAAAGGTGTTTTGAACTCCTCCAGATGGAGTCTCCTAAACCATCTTCTTTTCCCCCTTTTCTGGCTATGGATACCTTTTCAGCAGCTTCTGTGGCCTTTCCATAGTTTACAAGGTGCCTGATGAGTTTACATTTCTTTATAAATGCTCTTCTTCTGACCCTTCTGTAGTCAGTCTCTTCTGACAAGTCCTCCAAGCTGTTGCCCTATACCAAGATGTTCCCTTCAGATAAGTATAGTAGAGGGATGAAGAAGCCGGGAAAAAAGGTTTACACTGTCCCACTTTATCTTTTTGGGCTGTCAACTACCAGAATTGTATGACCAGTTATGTTTTGACCCTCCTTTCGCAGGCTTCCAAAGTGGTTTTTGACCTTCCTGACGGAGGGGCAGGCTTCTGCCTTTTCCCTGTTGGGCTCTACCTCTCAGGTTGCTCAACACTCTGTCAAATACAGTTACAATTCAGCTGATGCTCCTCCAGGGCTGCTGCCTTCACTTCTGTTATGAAGCGTTACTCTTGGCATCATCTTCAGGCTTTGCCTGATGACATTAAGGCCAAACAAATGAATGCTCCTTTGGATAATAAAAATCTTTTTGGTACTGCTGCTACTGAACTTTTCAAGTCTGTCCAGAATAAGGGTAAAGCTTTGCAGGAGTTGAAACATATTTTTGTTTTTCCTATTCCTACGTTTCAGAGGAATTGATTATTCCTCCAAATCTACCTCAAAAAACACCACAGTGGCACCCAGGCACAGGTGTAAACCAAGACCAATAAACAAAAAAAAACCCCAAAAATGTATGAGGAGGACACCAAATCAAGGTCTTTAGCGTAGTCAAGCTTTAATATTCGCTATTCGTCAAACAGACTTCCTCTGAAACTATTTTTTTTTAAAGCTTGACTATGCTAAAAACCTTGATTTGGTGTCCTCCTTGTGCATTTTTAGTGGTTTTTTTTTGTTTATTATTCCTCCAAATCTGCTTTTGTTCACAGGCAGTATCACCCTCTGCCTAAGGGTGAAGCCAAGGTCCTAGACATTTGCTCCTGCTAAGTCTACTCAAACCCCTACCTCCCAGAAACCTGCTTTTTGGGCTAAGTCCGGTTCTATTTGACAGTTTGATTCCTCTTTTCCTCGGCCAGATTCCCTTATCCCTCTGCCTTTCCCTGTCACTTCCAAATTGATTGAAGATCAAAACAAATTCTTGGGTTCTGTCCATTATCCGCTAGGGATATTTCATGGTCTGGAAATCCATTCCTCCATTTTTGGGCATTACTCAACCTCCTCATGAGCAACTTTCCCTCTTCTCAGAGGTGCTGCATTATCTTTTGGTCTAGAGTATCATCCAAGCTGTACCTTCTGCCCAAGTAGGGAAGGGTTATTTTTCCAGAATGTTTTTGATTCCCAGAAAAAAGAGCATTTTGAGACCAGTTCTGGATCTTTCCCAGCTCAACACCAACCTCAAAATTCCTTCCTTTTGAATGTTGTCTCTTCAGACTCTATTTCCCTTTCTTCTGCCCCAGGCCTTTCTGGTCTCTCTGGATCTCAAGAATGCCTGCATTCATATTCCCATCCATCCACTTTTCAGGAATTTTTGTGTGTGTTTCATCCTTGCATTTTCCACCATTCCCATACTCCACATGAGAAAGCTTCAGTGGTACCTCAAGTCAGTGTGGCTCTGATATTGCTATCCTCTGGACTTCCCAATATCATTCCTTCCCTGTCTCAAGCTCAAGCTTCAGTGGTGGAGTTATCAACTTTCTTTCAACCCATTAATTCTAGTAAAAACTTCAGTCCCATCTCAAGGGCTCTTTACAGACTCCTTAGGCAAGGGATGAGGGGTCTCCATTATCTCTCTCTAGGTTCAGGGTCTCTGGCCTCTTCATCAGAGGTTGGACCACATCAGTATACAGGAGAAGCTCTGCTTCTAGCTCTTCAGGCTTTTCATCCCCTCTTTCATCATGGGCCCTCAAAAAATTTTCACAGACAACACCACAGTGATATGGTATGTCAAGTGGCAAGGGGGGATACAAGGTCCTATCTTTGCTGACTAGCTCTTCAGCTCTGGGATCTAGCTGTCAAGTATCAAGCAACTTGTTAGGCAGTTTACAGTTGCATGCAGCACAGTCTAGTGATGGACTGTTTGAGCAGGTCCAACACACAAGCTCACAAATGGATGCTTCACGGAGATGTATTTCTGAGCATTTTCCATCAGTGGGGTGTTCCTCAGGTAGATCTTTCTGCTTCCACTCTGAGCAGGCAACTTCCTCTATTCTGTTCCAGAGTCCCAAGTTCACTGGCTTGAAAAGAGGACACCCTGTCTTTTCCTTGGAAGGAGATGTTTTTGTACACCACCTCCCCCCTTCTCTGTTACCACTAGTCTTATACAAGATCAGGCAGAACTGTCCCAAAATCTTACTAGTCACTCCCTTTTGGCCCAGACAACATTGGTTCCCCTTCTTTCTCACTTGGCCAGGGGCAATCACCACATGTTACCTCACCAGGTGGGTCTTTTCACACATGACTAAGGATCCTTATCCATCTCCACCTGTCCACTCTTCAACTGACACTGTGGGTGATCGGATTTTGATCTCTTTCAGGCATCTCTTTTCTGAGGACATGCTTCAGGTTCTGCAGGAGGCCATAAAACCCACTATCAGGAAGTCATATATGTGCAAATAGAAAAAATTTTCTGTGTCTCCTTGAAGGCTTATTTGAAGCCGAGGCGCTAGAGTGCTTATTTGTTTTGTGCCATTGTGAGATTATTTGCTGTTTTTTATTCAATTTTGACCATACCTTGACGTTCGTTGTTTTTGAGAAAAGATTTTCTGACTGATGCCTCTCTCACCATCAGGATCAACTGTCTGTGGAAGTTCTTGTGGTTCTCTCTTATTTGCCTGATTGGCTTCATGCTAGGTTAGCAAATTCTTCAGTTAAAGCTCACTGTTGTCATCAGTTTCTGTTTGTCTGCTCTTGACTCCTTCTCTGGCCTTTTGATTTGAGGTCAAGCAATTCTTTAAAGACGTACTTCATATCAGACCTCCCAGGAAGCCTATTCCACTTTTCTGGAACCTCAATTTTGTACTTGAAAAATTGACTGTTTCCTTTGAGCCTGCTTTTTCACCTTCCTTACAACATTGTACTTGTTAGACTTTTCCTTTTGTCTCTCACTTCAGCCAAGAGTTTGTCTGAGCTTCAGGCTGTCATAACTGTTCAGCCTTTTTTTCTTTCTTTTCCACAGAGACAGGGTGCGTCTTTGTACTAACTATTTTATGCCCAAGGTGGTCAGTGAGTTGTCCCTTAATCAGTCTATTCATCTGCTTTCTTCTTTTTCGTTCTCCGCAGTCTGCCAGTGAGAAGGTTCTTCATACCTTGGATTTGCATAGACAGCTTAGATGATATTTGGATAAAACCAGAGGTATTCACAAATCTGAACAACATTTTGTTTCCTTCATCACAAGTCTTTGGGTTTGGCTGTTGAAAAGCAAACCATCTCTTCCTGATTTCATTTTGTTTGTTTCATGTTAAATGTCTATCTTCATCAGTAAAGGCTCATTCTCCTAGGGCTGTTGCTTCCTCTGGTGCTTTTTTCAAGGGGCTGATTTCCAATTCATTCCTTGAGGCTGCTACTTGGTCTTCTGTTCATACTTTCAGAAAACATTACAATTTTGATGTTATTTCCAGGGTCGGAACAGGCTTTGCCAGCACTCTCCTGCACGTATTTCTGGAGAGCTCTTCCTTGCCATCCTCCTCACAGGCTTCCTCTTGAACTTTTGTACTCTCCCATAGGTTATGAATACTGCAATAATGATGTGGAAGGACATAGTACAGTTGTGTAAAATCTTACCACAACATAGTACAGTTGTGTAAAATCTTACCACAACAGTAGATGTCCTTCTCTTTACTATTGCAGTATTTGCTCCCACCCTCCTGCCCCCTCTGTTCTAACCTGTTCCTTCTTGCCCTCCTTTCCAAGGGGCTCTTCTCCTTTTTCTCTTTTGGATGCACATTTTTCCTTGTCCCTAAGGACATTCTGCTCTTTCTGGGGCTTTTCCAGTTCTGTGTGTGTGTGCATCCGTGTGTCGCCTTTATGCCGTACACCTTGCTCAGGCAGCATACGTGTGATGTATGACGTCTGTAAGTACTAAAGGCTATGGTATACTGTCTGGATGTTGGGCTGTCCTTGGCAGGAGATCTCTTAGGTTATGAATAATGTGACAGTGAAGCGAAAGATATCTACTGTCATGGTAAGATCTTTCCCAAATTTACTAAATAGGTACACATACATTAATAGTAAAGAAAACAAAACAAACCATATTAACATATGTCATATTCATGCATTATACGTTGTATATGTTTTTTTATTTGTTCACTCCAGCATTACATATATTACTCAATTCTTGCCTTTTCTTAAATTTCACTTCTCTTCTCGAACATTATTCTGCATGTATTGTTTCCACAAATTCCATTTATTTCTATGTAATTTTTTCTGCCTTTAAGATCAAACTTAGTTTCTTTATCTCCTTTACAATATTCATCACTTCAGTTACAGTTTTTTGGTTTCCATTTTCTAGTAATTGCTTTTTAGGCAGCCAGTAGCATTAAGCTTAGCAAGGCCTTTCTTCGTTTTGGCAATTGTGATCCTGTGCCCCATTTCAAAAGAACAATTTTCTCAGTTACACATTAGATGTTACACGCTCAGAAAGAGTGCTCCCAGGTACCTCTTTCCATTGCACTGCCAGCATTTGCTATGTATCTGAGGAAAAATAATCTGAAGTCTGCTTGGGGTATAAATATTTGTTCCTTACGCCTTTGGTCATTTGGCTTTAAAATGTTATCCAAGATTAAACACATTATATAAAAATCCTCACATGTAGGGACATTGAATTTCTGCAGTCAGAGTGTGTGCAGTGCAGTGTTTTTGAATCTTTTCTTTCCCTATGATCCGAGATCACATTATCTTGGTTTAATTTGAAGATGTGATATGACGTGAAAGCCATGTCTAATGTTCTCCTTGCTGTGCAGGTGTCACAAAATAACACTTGGCATCAAAAGGTTAATTATTCAATTTTTAGTTGTGTTTTATGACAAAGGAGATGCTGACTAAAATTCTGAAATATGTGTTTAACACTTTTGTTAAACTTCTGGTTTTATATATGCTAAAATCATTTTTTTACTAAAATTTGCAAATTAAAACTGTTTACTTGTGTTAAAATGTTTAACTGCTGTTTGGTGGTGTTGGCAGTGAGAATAACATTTATAATCTATTAAAATGCTTTTTTTCTGTTTTGTTCATGAACCTTTTTGCTTATGTAAATGCATAGACTACTGTGGAGGTCATGTTCCCTAATTCTTGCTGAACTCTTTTGCCTTAATTAAACTCTGAAGATGTTATACTTTGCATCATTTTTCTTAAAAATGTACTGTTCATCTAATAGTTGTTTTCCTAGCTTCATATTTCTGGTTACAGGTATGTTCTGAAGAAATAGCTCTCAGATAGTTATTACACTATTTCATTTTTTATTGTGTATAAAGGCAAGTCTTCTATTTGCCTGCCATCATTAATTTTACCATAATCAGAAACATTGATTCGGTAACCACTTATGCAGAGCTTGTTTACAACAGCAGCTTTTGGAGTGCGCCTTATTCAGAAAACACTAATGTCGCATTTATAGCTCAGCAAATCACAAAAAGATGCAGGCTTAGGGAGCATTAGCAGAAATTATCAGGTAGTACAATCAATTACATTTACCATTTGATGCAAAATGTTCACCCACATAGATGAAATTAGTGGATTTGATGCTGTCTGTCACTCATCAGCCATTTAATTTCCAGTCACCAGTTTGATGGTTGACATGGAGGAGCCATCATTCAGACAGCCTCATGGTTTGAGGTTTTCTCATTTAATATTTCCCATCCTTTATACACACACACTTGCGCAAAGGTGTAAGGGATGGAAGTGCAATGGGATGGCAGTAGAGGAAGTCCCTTCACTTCTACAAAAGGTGTTTCCTCTAGGCATTCCTGCTCCACTCCCCTTTGACATGAGCAGTGAGGTTTCTTGACTCTTATGGTGAGTCAACCCTATCTCTCTTTCACATAGAGAAGGTTTCTTTCAGAACTTACCTGTCTTTTATGCTCACAGTGGTATCCAAGTTTACTTTAAACCAAACTGTCCATTCCCCCATTTTCTTTACTGATCTTAAAAACGAAGAAGAAAGGATACTCCATACATTGAAGGTCCACTGACAGCGTAGGTACTGTCTTGACAGAACTAAATCTTTCAAATCTGGAGAGCTGCTATCCTTTTCTTCTGAAGGTTAGAAGGGACAACCTGCGTCTATATTGACTGTTTCAAAATGGTCTAAGGTTGTAACCTTTTGTTATACTCACTACAACAAAATCTTTCCAGGCAGGGTCGAAGCGCACTGTACCAGTGCCTTAGCTTAGTCTGTGGCTTTTTGGAAAGGGCTGGATTCTAGAAGCCTCAAGTTGTTCCACTGTGCATACTTTTACAAAGCACTATAAGCTTGATTCCTTTTGCCGGTCTAGATCAGGCTTTGCAAGGGACTTTCCCCAGGGGCTCCTGGGCTGCTCTTCTTCCACCTACCAAATGTAGTAAGCTAGGGTAATCTACCCATACAGCAAAGGTTACTGTAGCAGTGATCAAAATGAGCATAGTACAGTTATGTAAGTAATCTTACCATAACAGTAGATGTTTGAATGATTACTGCTGCAGTAATTGTACTCTCCTTCCATCTGCCTTGTTTTTTACAGTGTTCTTTATGCCAGGGTGTGGTTATTTTTATTTGTCCTAGCATTGTCTTTTCAGGGCTCAGCCTCTTTCCTTCTCTCTCTGTTGTCAGGTAGAGTCTGAATGACTTGGTGCCCAAGCTTGTCTTTTAATCAGCTCAGCTTGAGCTGCCAGACAGTTTGGGCACGTGGAAGGTGCCCTGAAGCTTGAAAGTTTGGTCTGCTGTACCCTTGCCAGGATATAACCCTTATAGCTAAGGCTATGGCAGCAGTGATCATCCAGACATCTACTGTTACAGTACATTTGCTTATACAAATGTTCTGTACTCAGGAGAGTGGAATTTGGGTGGAAATAGAGAGCACTGGTTATGAAAAAATGCTTCTTTTTGGAATTCAAATAATGGTGGAACATTGCCAGAATTACCCATTGCAGCTTGGTGCATTATGACCTTTCCTGGTTGGGTATTGATAGTAGCTTTTCACATAGGAAAAATATCAGATATCATTTGTAAAACCAAATGTGGTCATGCCAGCTGCATTTCATGTGATTTAGGACAGAACAGGACAAAAATAGTAATATCTTTGTTGTGTAAAATAAAATTAGATGACAAAACAGAGAATCTTGTATAGGAATCTGACTCCTTTTGACAAAATGATAATTGTGAGAACTCTGTCACCTGTTAACATTTTAGAGAAAATTCCTAGTTACTGTTTGGATGTATTTGGGGCACAGAATCCATGACAGTGTGCTCTGAAAGAGAGGAGACTGTGATCTGAGAACTTAAGCTCTTCAGAAATGTGATGAACTTGTATATCTTTGGTTGTATTAACGCTGTTGTGGTAGTACTTTGTAAAAGGAGTAAAAACAGACATTGTTTCTGTGTTTTTAAGGAGTAAACCTCTTTAGAGCATCTTTGAAAAGTAAAATATGAAGTATAGTACTAATTTTCTTCACAGAAGATAAAATTGTTGCTGCCATTGTACCATAGGTGTTTGAGTCCATCCATTCAGTCATTCAAGGTCTGGGGATGCTGGAGCATACCCAGTAAGTTCGGGGGGGGGGGTGCAAGGCAAGAGACTCTAATCTTGTGTAGGCTAACATTCTGTCACAGAATGCACATACTCCTTTGGCTAATTTTAAGACTCCGTGTTTGTTATTCACCTGCATGTTTGGGGAGCACATAATGAAAACCCACAAAGATGGATGAATGATGTGCAGATTGTAAGGAAAAGTACTCCATTCTGATAACCAAATTGGAATGCCACCACTTTTTTCCCTTGCTTATCTTTGTAACTGGCATTACAGAAGGTATTTAAGAAAAAAAGTATTTCTACTAGTTCTAACATCTGTGATAGAATGCAAACACAAGGAAATGGTATGGATAAAAAGGAACTTATGGTGAGGCTGGCAAAAAGTGTGACATTAATTTTAAATGCAAAGTGCTTCATTTGAATTACAGAATCCTATGGGGGAAATGAATGTAGGTAGAAGGGAGGTAGTATAAAATGAAGACTGGGAGTGGACATCTGAAAGAAAAAAGTGGGTGAGAGATACTGTAAGGAAGAGGCATCTCCCATGGAGAAAAGTTGTTTAGTCTGTCTGTACAGGCATAGGGAGGGACCCTCATCTGATTATTCCAAGCATTGCTTTATACCCAATCTTCACAGGCTATTAAGATGGGATGTTTTAGACGTGCACAGTAGAACCAGAGCAGGGTTTGTATTAGAGACCATTTACAGGGAGTCTAAAGGAATTTTTAGCGTTCACATCTTTGAGGAAAGAAAGAAATGCTGGCAGCATAGAAGGTTTACCCAAGAGACACTTGTAGAATTTAGAAGTGTCATACAGTGCAGAATATATATACATGAAATAAGGATGACAGATTCTGAAGATGGAAGTTGGATAAAAGGCTTGGAGCGTACCTCTCATCTCTCCATATTTTCACAGAATATCGATTTTTGCCTCTTTGTGGTCTGTTCCTCATAAAATTTGTGATTTTCTGGTAAATCACTGAGGAGTGAAGTCACTAAATGACATACATTTGAGTTTCAAACTTCATATCCTTCAGAAAATGCAAGGTAACACAAATCCTGTTACTCTATTAACTTTCTACATTTATAACAGTTGTTTGTCTTTCGGCTTTTCCCGGTAAGGGGTCGCCACAGCGGAACTCCGGTCTGCTAATGATTGGCAGTAGATTTTTATGAAACGCCGAGGTGCCAGCTCGACGCTCAACCTTCAACGAAGGCACGCCCATTTACGCACGCATGTCTTTCGAATGCTACCCAACCGCGGGGAGGACATGCAGACTCCACACAGAAGGCACTCCCAAGCCCAACCGAGAATCGAACGGGAGAACCTCTTGCTGTGAGGTAACAACGCTACCGCCGTACCACCGCGGCATACTTCTACATTTATAGCAGTACTATTTAAAATCTATCCTTATTTTTGGGCCATCCCACCCCATTATTTTGGGCTAAGAGGTTGAGAAGTATGGCTTACAGGTAATGTAAGGATTAAAGCTTTTTCCTTGGAGACTATGGTTGATGCATGAATCTACCTTGCATATGAAACTCCATTCATTCTCGGATACCTGTTTTATTCTTGTCAGGGATGTAGGGGGTCTGGAGCATATTGCAGCAAACGTAAGTCAGCAAACAAATACAAAGTTGAATACCATTCCATCCTAGGCCATGCGTGTGCACAGACGTATGCACACACATGTTCACACGCACACAATACCTATTGTAGTTTTCTCCTCTTGGTATGTGTGTGGAATGTGGGAGGAAACTGGAAGCCCTGGCAAGAACCCATGCAAATCAAATGAGGACATGTTAACTTCACAAAGGAGGCATCTCAGCCAAGAAACTAATCAAAGGACTAACCACTTTACTAGTGGATGGTTGGTGAGATTGTGAAACCATAAAAAAGACTTTCAGGAATGCACAAAACAAACGGGATTTCTGTATTTCTAGAAAAAAAGACTGCAGATTATCTTGATGTATAACTTATTTATTATTAGAAAGTGTGATGTCCTGCTGCTGAGAATGAAAATTACACTCACCAAAAAATTA
This sequence comes from Protopterus annectens, assembly GCF_019279795.1. Classification (NCBI taxonomy): domain Eukaryota; kingdom Metazoa; phylum Chordata; order Ceratodontiformes; family Protopteridae; genus Protopterus; species Protopterus annectens. The sequence goes on from NC_056745.1 coordinate 903,568,625, forward strand.
CCAATAAGGTATGAAGTAATAATTTAGAACAAAAGTCACAATAAAAAAGGAAGTGCTAGTAATACATGCCCACGAAAATGTCCCATTCATTTATATGTACCTCACAATATGACAGAAGTATACCTTTAAAATGGCCTTTTACCCGTACCTTTCTTTCAGCTGTCTTTACTTCCTGTTGAGGTGAGTGCAAATGCAGATGTTTCTCTTTGTTGTAAAACATTTTGTCAGTCTTTTTCTGGTAACCTCTTAATGTAGCTGTTTTGAGGTGTTTTGTTTTTGTTTTTCTGTGGAACTTTCTTTGAAGTAGTAGTCCTGTTGTTTAACTAGGGATGTATGATATATACACATCTATTTCTAAACCTGACCTGACATAAATACCCGGATACATTGATGAGCACTGGTAAAGCAAAGCAAGCATGTCTAGTATTTTTAATTTGTCCCGTTGACTTCAAGACTTTCTTGAGAAATCTGAATAACTCTCAGGATGCCTTCTATGCCACACCTATTAAACTATTGACAAGCTCTAACAAAAAAAAAAATGAATGATCTTGTATTAGATGAATTTCTGGTTATGAATCACATTGTTTTCCTTAGGACTTGTTAAACTTGTAAAAATGGCTGTTTTACCGCATGTCAAGAATGGGGTTGAAGTCAGTATTGGTAAAATGTGTACATACATTTTCTATCCTGTTTCTCTGTCCTCATATTTAGGCACTGAAGTTTAATTGTATTACTCTTTTGATTGATCTGTCATCTTTAATGTAGGATTTAATCTGTTAAGACAATCTACAAATAATGAAGTATCTGCTATAAAATGAAACAGAAGGTTAAAATGTTTCACATTCTCTTTTGTGCAGTTTATTTAGCCAGATGTTGACATTGCCAGTTAATGTAGATTGAAATCAGTTGTTTAAATGATTCTTTTTCTTATATCTGAAAATGAGTGAATGTAGCCTGACAGAACCACCCTGGTCTCATTTGCTTGGAACATCTGCTGGCTATAATGTAAATATGAGATTTTATGAACCAGTCATTATGATTCATTTTAGAAAGCAGATTGAAAATGTTATTTTATTGCATCCTCCTCCTGTAAACTGCCAAGACTTAGACCGACTCATAAGGGCACTTTACCCTAGGGTAAATACTGTAGCCATTTAAACAAGTAATCGTATATTTTATAGGTCAATAAATTAGCTTTTAAATTAAGTCAATCGAGGATTCAGAGTTCTTTGAAAAAAAGCCAAAGCATCTTTAGCAAAGAAAATTGGTAACTGTACAACATAATCTCAGCCAATGCTTTTGCTGTACAGCTACTGTTTTCCTAATGTAGTTCTAATGCTTTCGAGATTTCCCAGTGGATATTCTAAAATATTTTGTACTAGGTATCCAAGATAGTTTTATACTATATTTTGTTGTACTTTTGCTTTATTTATTCATTCTTGCTTACACACTGTAGGATATTTTAGCACAGCACAAGCATTTTTTGAGTGGAAATTAATGCAGACTAAGGTTACATAATTTAGTAGGCTCTTAAGAACTGTTTCAGCTGCTGTGTTGCATTCCATATGCATAACATTTTTAGAGTAGATGCTGCTGCAGTGAAGTACTGTAAATAGAGCGTGCTGTTCTTGAGGATGTTTTTCCAAGACAGACTAGATTGGTCTCACCCGAATCAGTCAAAATCTGGTCTGCAGCCCCTCTATGCCAGGGAAGATTGCTTTACTGGAACAAGCTTTGAGCTGTTCGGTAATCCCATACAAACCACTATGCTTGTTTTGCAGGCAGAACGTTTCAATGCAGGCTTAGCAAGGAACTCTGCCATCAGTTTCTGCAAAAAAGAAAAATAAATATTTTTCTAAAAGCTGATTTACTAGAAGGAAACTGTTTAATTCCTTGCAGGGTTAAACAAAGCTGACTTCAGAATTCACTCTATTTTGTTTTACCATTGACTCTTGTGTGTTCTGATTGGCATGTTTTTAATCAAATATGAAATATTGCTTTTTGGCAGGTCGAATGGATTAGCCCACTTGTAAGTAACTGTCTGCTTTCGTCAACACTGTAACCATTTTTTGTTGCATTTAAACACTTAAGCCTGTCATTTTTAACTTCATCAACTGTAATAGGCCCTTGGAGTTTTGATAGTCTCCAAGATGGAAAATGCAACATAATCACATCAAAGGAGCAAATTATAAGGGACAGGTTTGAAGTACATATTTTTAACATCGCTAGTATTTTTGCGCTGTAACCTGTAGCATGCATACTGTTTTAGTCCTGTATCTGCCCAGTCAATGGTAATGTCAAAATGTTAAGTTTCAAAATCTGTGTTGTACTTCAGAACATGTCAACTGCTTTGGGAGCAGTATAATGTGCAGGTTTGTGGAGCAGAGATCCAGTAGCCACATCAGTAACTAAAAATGGCAAATAATGGTGATGCTATGCAGTATAAAAATATTTTAATTGAAGCTAATGTTAGAATGCTAGTAATAAATGTTCCTCATAAGGATTGTTGTGGTAGGATGTTTTATAGAATGGTGTTTTTGCCACAGGTTGACATCTGTTTCTGGCCCGTGGTCTTCCAGACATAGAGCGGCATGGCCAATCACCTTCAATGGTACTGATTTACTGTCAAGTATGTCAGCTAGAAACTGAGATGTGAAAGGGAAAGTAACGTACTATCTTTGTTTTTATTTTATTTTATTTTCTGGTGCTGAAACGCAGAAATCAGGCACTTTCAAGCAGCGGTTTTGTAACAGTGTCTTCCAGGGAAGCAACAAACTTAATGTGGGATTAATTCAGATGAGGTAGTTACAGAACTGCTATCACTTGAGAAAAAGATACTTGAACTCTTGAAGTTTGGAAAGTCAAAGCCTTCAATAATCCCTCCTGTAGTTCAGACCTTTGAGGATGTGTTTAAAACTGTCTCTTTGGAGTCAAGTTCCCAACCACCATCTTTCAGAAAATGTATAATAGAATTCAAAAGGCGCACATGGCTGACCTTGCAGTTTGGATGCTTTAAATGAGATCTAAACCAAACTCTAGTCTTAATGTCCCTAGTGATGTCCTGGTTCTGTGCCAGAGAGGGATGAAGCCATGACTGTGACCCAAACCACTGAGGTTTAGTTAGCTTCTCCTGAAACTGGAGGAGCCAGGCAGGGAGGAGTGAGGGAGTATGACTTGCCCCCCCCCCCCATAAGGGGCTGAGGAGGAGGATTGCACACACTGGTCAGTGCAGTTTCTCTGCTATAGACCAGAAAAAGCACCACTTCTACTTTGAAGAGAGAAGGCTGAACTTATTGGAGGGAGCATCCATTGCAGAAGTTACAGGATGTTCTACATAGTCAGTCTCCTGCATGCTCCTCCCTGGCACTTCACTAAGTGCCTGCAGGGGTCAAAACAGCAAAACATATTCAGCCACCTAAATGGCTCTGTGAATGATGACCTTTGCTCAATCAGTCCTCACCTCAGTAACTGGAAAATAATCTGACAATTGATTTGGGAGTGGGTGACAGTGGGATAAAGATAAAAAAATGTCTCCACTGATAGAAAAAGTAGGAGCATTAACAAAATAGGCAAAAAATAAATAATCAGGGAGGCATATGCAGTGAACTAACTGCAGAAGTTATTCCCTGACTTCTGCAGGGGTGTTCCTCACTGAACTAGTCCTGTGGTTTCCCCTACAAATCAGTCTTTTTTGTCTCCATGAGGGAAATTGCCTTGCCCTGTGTATCCTTGAGTGTGCATAATCCTCCCCAGTCATGAGGAGGGTGAGCAATCCACACATCTTCAACCTGTCTGCCTGGTTCCTTCAGTTCCAGGACTGCTAATTGAATCCCACACACCTGGATCAGAGTCAGGACTTCATCCGTCTGACCATGGTGCCAAGATATCATTGGAAATTATTAAGGCTTAAGGTTACATTGGACTAATTTTTCTGTGGGACCTGACAATATACCTGGTTCCTTAATTAGTATTGTAAAACATATGCTTACAAACACACTGTTTAAGTTTAGTTATTTGTTTTGTCCTTGATGCGTGCCGCATTGCAGTAGTGATGTTCTTCCATAAAGTTGATCTTGAAGCTGACACAGATAATTACAAACCTGTTAGTGTTACAGTCCTCTTCTACAGAGCCATTGAACATATTGTAACTGATCTCTCGAACTGCAATATGAAGGATCCTATTAGACTTAACCCCCAACAGTTGTGAAGGGTTGATCCTGTTTACTGAATCTAGTAAATTTCTTTGAAAGGGTTATGGAGGCAATAGATAGCCATGCAGTACACAGGAATATCTTGATCTGGCCAAGGCCTTCAACAACATTCTCCATGCTGGCATCATGTAGAAGCTGAGTGTTTTAAAAATTGCCCCATATCAGGTAAGAGTGTTTTAAAAATTGCCCCATATCAGGTAAGATTGATAGCAAACTGGCAGAAAGACAAGACCCACTCAATGCAATTTGTGGATGCCTCTTTAGAAGGCATGGAAGTAACCTGTGGTTTCCCTTGGGGCTCAGTAGTAGGATCTCTCCTTTAAGGCATTAACCTCTCAGGATTCCAAGCAGAGAGCCAAGACCTCTGGCTAACAAAGTTTGTAGATGGCTGCAAATTGGGAGTTGGTGCTAAGTCACCCCCGACAACCAAACTCTTCACATTGAACTCGCCTTAATGGACTCTTGGTGTGCTAAAAATGGGCTCAGACTACTTGTTAAAACACTGTAGTATCCCTTTTGGTAGACAAGCCCTGGCTGCGTCATATTGTGTGGACAGCATACCACTACAAAATGAAATTGTCGTCAGACATCTAAGAACTTGGGTTGATAACTCCCTCTCTTTTGACCATTGTGATGCCAGTTGTCAGGAAAACAAAGCACAATTAATTGCTAAAGGAATATCAAAGTGATCTAAGGAGGTAATCACTCCCTTATACTTAGCGTAGGTCACTCCACTTTTCAAGTACATTGCTCACTTTGTGATGTGTCTCACTAAATTATCAAACAGAAAGAACCCTAAAGTTTCTAACCAAAAAAATAACAGGCCTAAAGGTCCTCTGCTACTAAGAGAGGCTAGAAGCTTTATTCCTTTATTCAGTGTCTTGTAGACCTTTGAGGGAAGGCTTTCTCACTGACCATGCTAATAAAGACACGTCCACAAGTCCAGTATCTCCACCAGTGCTGGAATCAGGGACCAAAATCTTCACCAACAGATATAACATTGGAAAGGGATAGATTTATAACTCCGCACCTCCCAAACCTCTGGAACAAACCTGTTCCCACATGTTAAGCAGTGCAACTCACTATCTTCATTTAAACATAACCTCGATGGCTAGATGGGCAGCCACAAATTTCCTCTGGCATTGATTGGTATGGCCTTCCTGGAGAAAGGGTGTAATATGAGGGAGGGCGCTGTCAAGTTGTGAATGGATAGAAGACTTAATGGCCTTGGAATATCTATGTATACACTTCAGCCACCCTGGCAGCACAGTCATTAGCTGCCAGACCCATATGATCCAATACATTTTAAGTCATTCTAAAGTAAGAGATTTGAGGGCTCAGGATGGATGAAGTAGTCAGAGACAGAACTGAGACTCATTCTGACAGCTGCCACAATGGTCAGTCACTCTTGCGTGGGTGTGAAGCTGTGCAGTTACCTGTATACTTACCTGTATACTTGGGTAACAGTTTCCATACAAGCTAGGAGGAGGCATCCCTTGCTAAGGGTCCAGCCTTTTCTTGAAGATACCAAGCAGCAGTTGCTTATGTTCTCGACAATTGAAGTGCTTTTTTTTCTATCTGCCTTTATAAGACTTATTCAAGAATTTAGAGAAAGACAAACTCTCAATAAGTGGTTTGTTTTTCAATCTCTAAGAAGTCTGTGTCCAAATGTCTCGTTTAATTACCCTCACAAAGTATTGGTCCTGCTAAAGAAGAGAAATGGGGGGATCATTATAAACAGACAAAAGGAGCATAAACTGAATGGAAAAATTCCCTTTAGTGAACAGAGGCTTACATAAGCTGTGACTAACTCTGCTTAGAGTCCCTCTTCACTTAATCCTGCCCAAGTCTCATAGGTGGTAGAGCCACCATTTTTTTTTTTTTTTTTTTAATGAAAGTGGTCATGTCTTTGAACCAGTGTGTTTAAGACATTGTAAATACAGACTGTTCAGTAGAACTATTGACAGTTCCCTCCCTTCATGGATGCTGTTCCCATGCCCATAAAGCATCTTTAACAAGCCCAACCTGTTCTACATCAACTCCTAGATTCAAAACCAGGAGAGAACATAATCCAGGCAGAACAGGGTGCTAGTCAAGAATTTTACTGGATCCAAAGAAGAATTTATGGAGTCCCATTGTAGGTCTGTCAAGTTGGAGCATGTTTGGTAGTGATCAAAATTCAAGATGCTTTTACTCTTCTGTCCCTTTTGCCTACTTCTTGAGGAAAGATCTTTTAATCACCTTGGATATCAAGGACATCTACCTTCACATAGTAGTTCACAGAGCACACAGACAGGCATTTGTTGGGTTTGCAGTGAGAAACATCTGCTTTTAGATCACCTACTTGCCATGTGGCTTCTCTGCTATTTGAGGAGAGACTAAACAGTGAGTGGACAGTTCATTAGAAACAATACAAACGTGATAAGAATTGGAGTCCCTTTTGGATAGATCCAGTGAGAGTAGGATTCATTTATCATCACAAAGATATAACAGTTAACTATGGAGGCAAGTCGGTCCATCCAGTTTCAGAGTTTTTGTTGACATTTTAGTAAACTGTTGGTGCTATGCGCCCTTATAGATGAGTAGTGTTTGAAAGCTTCAGTAAGAGATGATTTTTTTTTTTCATTGTCCAGATTGGCAGGAATAGCATCCTCTTTCCCCTATTAATGTTTGTAGGGCCCTCAAGACATTTTACCAATGTAGTAAAACCTGCACTCTTGTTTCGTCTGTAGGATAAACTGTATTAAAGCAAATCAGTGGCTAGATGTCATTCAGAAGAAAACTTTTTGCAGAAAACAAAATGTTGTGAATAATTTATTTAATGAGGAAAATTGAAATGTGTTTGGCTGGTGAAGAGTGTGAACTTCATTCCACATGATTTAGTATTTAAGCAATCTACAAATATAAATCATTTAAGTCTTGGTTGTCTGTAGTAAAACATTTTTTTTTTCTTAACAGGTAAGACTCCTGAAGCATGCCTGCTTCATTTCAGAAGTGACTTCGGAGCTTTGTTTTGGTTAAATTATTTGTTTAGAATTGCACTGAGGGACTTAAACTCAGGTAATACAGTATGAATCCTGTCAGCATTTCACAACTGTAAGTAAACCGTAGTGAGGTATGTACTGTCATACTAGTAGCTGGAGAAGTTTATACTGATGAACTAATAACTGCCTGCAGAAAGACTTGTATTAAAATAGTGCACATTTTTAAAAGACTTTGGATTTCTTTTAAAGTTTATAGGACCCATAAGATCAGGGTGCCCTGGAATTTGTTCTATTTTGCCATAGCTGTGGAGTAAAGTTGCCTCTGATCACCTGATAATTTAGTAAGTAAGAGGTTTCCACATCTTGAGATTTTGTTACTCATTGGAGGCAGTTGATCCCCTGACAGTGATTGGTTGTTGTTAGTGTTCACCTGCCAAGCATGGAATAAAGTCTAGTGAATATTCTAGTTTGTTGGCTTCATGCAGTATGGGAATGGGCGTTCTGAGGCAAAACTGACTCAAGTGTCAGGAAGTGTTTAGGTCAAACAGTTCTAGCGATAAAAATAAGTATAATTTAAATGGTATTTACAGAAGCCACTCTGTATTTTAGTGATTTGTGTGGCAACTGATGTGTAGGAAAGTAGTAGAACTTGATAAGGTGAGGTGTAGGAAAAGATTGCTGTTCCCCTTTAGGTTAAGTCACTGTTGCCTCAGCATATCCTGCTTCTTCATGATTTACCAATAACCTTAGGAAATATCCAGATTTTTATAATGGTTGACATTGGTTTTGGCTTTATGATTGCAAATAACACTGTAATGAAATTTCAGCTTAGATATACTGCTAACAGTGGTATGAGTGATTGATCCATTTCTAAAGGCAACAGAGCTAACTGGGGGGGGGGGGGGGGTGTACCTAGAGCAATGCCATCATCCAAAACCTTTCAGAATTTTAGATTGTGGTATATGCTGCAGCAGTGATTCTTGGTTTTGTTGTATTATGGGATTTGTGCACACATTCTGTAGTTAGCAAGTGGTTGTAGGGAATTAGTGTGGCAGCACTGAGGAGGGGTGATAAGAACTAAAATTGTAGGCACAGGTAGAGCTGCAGTGAATATTTCTGAAAAGAAATCGATATAAAAAGTTACTTTTACATAATGCGACCACAGGTTAACTAGTTATTACATTGCCAGAGTTTTAAAGGTCATACACTTTAAATTTTCCTATTCATTTCATGTCTAGAGTCATGCTCCTAGAGTTAGGAGGGGAGTGTATTGCACGTTTATTTTCCTGTTCGTGCACCTGGAGTCCAGGAGTCAGGAAGGGTGGGTACTGGTTAATTTTCCTTTTCATGTCATACACCAATAATCGGGATGAGAATACACTAGTTGCTCATTTTCCTGTTCATAGCAGGTTGCATAAGGTGTAGTGGTTTACTGCAAAGATGCAAGCAGAAGGAAGATGACAAAATAAATAAATAAATGTTGTAGGGAGACAAGGCAAAAAGGAGCTGGCAGTAGGGTCTGAAAAGAAAGAAAGGAACGGCAAACCAGACCAGGCTGACCAAAGATGGGGAAAAGGTCACCAAAAACAGTGAAATCAGAGCTTTTAAAATGAACACTTCACTTCAGCATGCAGGAGGGAAAGGGAGTGTAGGTTATCATGCTAAGCTCAAGGTATTGTAAAGTCAAGAGAGCAGCATTGAGACATCAAGATAGTGTGAAAGGGAATGAAGAAGGAACTGGCTGCCCTAAGGAAGGCTAAGACACTAAAACTAGATGGAGTGCCTCTGTATATCCTCAGGTGACTGACTAGTGTGATTTCAGATCCCATTATGGAGATTTTTAACAGATGTTCATCAGTATCACTGCTGCAGTAGCCTTTAGCTGTATGGGTTATATTCTTCCTAGGATGTAAAGGCCAGACAGTCTTCCAGAGTTTCTGGATCCCCTCCACCCATGCACCCTAGCTGCTGGAACATCAAAGGAAAACAAACCTCAGTCTACACCAAAAGTCCTCAGTACTTTCTTGCAACTCTCAAGAGCATTCCTCCTGGGGTTCAAAGGACTGACTGACTACATTTAACTTCCGTTGCTTGCAGATATGTCCCTGAATATTTTGTTTAGTTTTTACAGTACTTTTTGATAAGAATTGCAACCATATGTCTCCAACAATACACTTATTGTGTTAAATATTTTGCTAGAAAACTCTTACCTGATAAGATATTTTTAGCTGACATGAGTAATTTGGACTTGCAGCACTTATTTGTGGTAAAATGTGCTGCTTTTATACTATTTATATTCTTTTTTTTTTGGAAAAGTGTGATCTGATTTCAGTCTTCATTAATTCTTGATGAATGGGACTCTGTTCAGACTCCTCAGAATCGTCTTGGCCGTTATACAGCTCGTGCCAGCCAAAAACTCTCCAGCTAAGATGCTACCCACAATGCCCCTCTCTCCATTACCTGTAGCTCTGATAAGACGCGTCAGTCGTTGCTCTCCAGCTAAGTGCGTTTATAATATGTTTATACCTTTATAGTGTGTCAAAATTTACTCTATTAACAAGACTATATACTTGCCTGTCTTCTTTCCAAATTTCTCAAAACAAGGTGAATACTGCTTGCATCTGCTAGATGTTCACAGTTACATTTCTACCCAGATAGAACAAAACAATCTAGAAAATCAGATGAATCAGAATTATTTGTATCCTTTGTAACCTTTTTTTTACAATCATAATACCCTCAAGCTGCCTGCATGTGTTGGAGCACATTCCACCAGATTTGTATCCACTTCAGCTGTTTTCCATGGCAAGGCCTCCATGTTAGAAATATGTGCAGCCACAACATGAGCCACTCCCCATACCTTTATCACTCATTGCAAATTGGATATGGTCTCCAGGGGAAGAGCATCTTTTGGCTCCTGTGGTGCTCAGGAATATCCTTCCTTAGGGGCACCCAGGATCTAAAGTAGCTGGGGACTCTGTCCCTTTTGTCAAGAATGAATGAATATTGACAACATCAGATAAAGAAGTTATGTCCTTACCATAACGTTCCATCTGTGTTGTCAATCTTCATTCATTCTTGGCATCCTACCCTTCTGCCCCCTCCAAAGGACTTCTGGAGGTTTGGACCTTTGTTCTTCGAGGGTTTTAGGCTTCGCATTATTAGACAGGGCTTCTGTTACCCTATACTTGGGCTGCCAACTCGATCTGAGGTAATGGAGAGAGGGGCATTGTGGGTAGAGTCTTAGCGCGAGAGATTTTTGGCTGGCACAAGCTGTATAATGGCCGAGCTGGTTCCGAGAAGTCAGAACCAAGTCCCATTAGCTAAGAATGAATGAAGATCGACAACAGAGATGGAACGTTATGGTAAGGACATAACTTCTTTTTAATGCTTGTGTACACTTCTTGACAACTTCCCTTCTAACTGGCTCCTTCAAGCTGCCTTTACTAAGGAAAAAGATATATCTGGGTATTTTGGGAGAAAACTGTACTTAATGTGCATTAATTTTTAAGATTTATTGGGACTGGTGTATACCTGCGGTGGTGGTGCTGCGGTAGCATTGTCGCCTCACAGTAAGACGCTGTCCGGTTCGATTCTTAGCTAGAGCATCTTCTGCGTGGAGACATGCGTGAATGGGCGTACCTTCGTTGAAGGTTGTGCGTCAGGCCTGGCAAGCCGGTACGTAAAAATCAGCTGCCAATCATTAGCGGACCGGAGTTCCGCTGTGGCGACCCCTAACCGGGAAAAGCCGAAAGACACAAATTGGGACTGGTGTATAGAAGAGTATGTGTAGTGCTTGTTCATAGGTAGGTACTAGGCTATCTGCCCAAGGGCATTTATAAGCCTAGCCAGTGTGTGTCAGCTTTCGCCACCCCATTGATTAATTAACTGAGCTTCTGTCAAGAAGAGCCAATGAGGTGATCCCAGGGGTGTATTTTCTTTTACCCATCCACTCGTCAAGGTTTCTCCTGAAGAATGTTAGTGAGGGCTCTGCCTAATGTAGTTAGGAATTTTGTTCCAAAGCATAGGGAGTCTCTGTGACAGGAATCTATCCCTCCAGCATGTACTGTTTATTGTTGTGGCGAGGTTTAGCTCACTAGAGCGAGTGGCTCGCAGTGACTTGGATTTCTTTAGGTAGAGCATGTCCATCAATTCTGAGTTGGACATGGCTTTGTAAGTCAGGCAGAGATCACCTCTGAGTAAGCGGTATGCCACTGAGTACAGCTGGAGTTTTTCCAGTGGGGCTGCATATGACATATGTTTGAGACCAGTAATCCTCTTGGTGAGGTACTTTTGTGGTCTTTCCAGCTGTTTTAAGTTTTTTGTGAGGTACATCCCAAGTGGGGCATTGTACTCTATGATGGGTCTGATGAGTGACGAGTAGGGGGGCATTATAACCTCTTTATTTCTAGATGCGAACCCTTTAGTAATTAGATGGGCTACATAGGATTTCCTAACTACTTTGGCAATATGATTGTCAAAGGAGAGATTACCATCTACCTGGGTCCCCAGATTTCTTATTACCTCTTCTGTATTAAGGGGGCTGCCACCTATGTGGTAATTCATGGGTGTTTTGTTTTTCCCAAACAGGATGACTATGCATTTTTTGGCATTTAGCTTGAGACCATGACTTTGACACCAGGTGTCCGTCTCAGTAAGGCCCTTTTGGAGAATGTCTGTGTCAGCCGGAGAGTTTGCAGTCATCGGCGAACTTGATTAGCCATAGTCCTCCTGTGTTTGCCTGTACTTCTGAGAAGTATATGCCAAACAGTAGGGGTCCCAGGACCGAGCCTTGTGGGGCACCACTTGTGACTGGTTTAGAGTCGAACATGGAGCCCGCTATTCTTACCGTGTGAGTTCTGTCTGTAAGCCAGTTGGCAGCCCATCTCGTGACATAGGGGTTTGTTCAGGCTGGTGAGTTTTTCTATAATTCCCGAGTGGGGAATGTTGTCAAAAGCCTTGGCGAGGTCAAGGTAGGCTGTGTGAACTACCTTCTCCTCATCTATGGCCTTGGTGACTGTTTCGAAGAAGTCACCCAAGTTTAGTAGGCATGATCTGCCCTTAACAAAGCCAAACTGGGTCGGATCAACTGTTTGGAGGTTCCCAATGTCTTTGTTAATGAGTTCCATGATGATGCGCTCCATAGCCTTACAGACCAGGCTAGTCAGGCTTATGGGGCGATAGTTACCAGGGTCAGTTGTGGCCCCTCCTTTGTGGAGTGGAATAACCATTGCTGTGCGCCACTCTATGGGCACGTAGCCTGTGGAGAGGCTGAGGTTGAACAGTGCGTTTAGGTGAGGGGTTAGTTCGTTCTGTAGTTTGTGCAAGACGCAGCCTGGGACACCATCTGGCCCCATTGACGCTGTGCTTTTGGCTTTTGAAAGGGCTGTTTTCACCTGTGTGTCTGTGATTTCCAGGACACTACACTTTTCCGGTATTGTTGTGGCCCTTTCGGGGGTGAGAAGTTTGCACTGAATCTATCTGCCAGGATGTTGGCAATATTAGGGGGTCAGTATATTTTGTGCTATTTTGCACTAGCTCAGAGCATATCTGCGAGTTGCCACTTAGATTCTTGACCTAGCTAAAGAAGGCTTTGTGGTTATCTTTCGAATCCTTGGTTATTTTTCTTTCAAAGTTAGCCTTGGAGGATTTTATGAGGGACCTTAGTTTCTTACTGATACTGATCAGGGATGTCTTTCCTTCTTGGGATTTGCTTTTTTTCTGAACTAGTTTCCTCCTCCTGTTGTATAGCCTGTTTATGGCAAGGGTCTACCAGTCTGGTTCCCTTCTCTTAGGGGAGTGAGTCTTGGTTTTGCTAGGGATGACACGATCCATGCATCCTTGTAGGTGCTCATGGAGTGCATTTGTAAAGGTTTCTGCATTTTGGGCAGCGTTATCCTTTAGCATGGGGGCTGTGAAACTTACCACCTCTGTCTTAAGTAAGTGAAGACTTTAGTGATGACTTGCCTTACAACGGACTCCTTTCAGCTAAACATACTGGTGAACAAGTCTTGCTTTTCGACAGGAACATGGAAACACTTTACTGCTGTTTGATTCCTTCTGCTATTGCTCCTAAGAAAAAGAAAACTACTAGTGGAACCCTTGCTAACACTGCAGGCTCAGTCAGTACTTCATCTGCTGGTGGTGTCTCTGTAGTGGCCATGACTTGTTCTTCAGACCACGCACTGGTTTCCCCTGAACCCCATGTTGTAGTCCCTACCACCTCTGTGGACTGGGTGTTAGCTATGTTCTCTTTGGCTGTTCCAGCCTCCATTCCGGGCATGAGAGAACCACTTTTTTATGCTTGGGAGTTTCATTAGGAAGTTCTTCCTGGGATGAGGGAAGTAAGAGACCTGCTTCTCCGGTTGAAGTACTGTCAACAAGTCGGTCTCCATCTAGGGATGTCCCTAGGGAAAAAATAGACATAATTCTTCTGAAAATAGCATTTCTGTATATAAAGATGAATTAATGACTTTGACTAAAGACTTATTGCAGACTTTGAATCCAGTGTAACAGCACAGAGACTTGAAGAAAAAATATAGTTCCAAAATACCAGAGGATCATTTATCAAATGATTCTGATAGGGTTAGGACTGGGCTTCTGTGTTTTCTTCACATGCCCCTTATCTTAAATCTGAGGAGAGTGAATCCTCAGTTTCTCTTGTAGAGGAATTTTCTTTTGCTGAGACTGTATCTAAAATGAATAATTTATTTCAGTGAGAACAGGTAGTCGTTCCCTCTTCATTAAGGAGATATTAAGACATGTTGCAGGTAGATATGAGACAGACTACTACTGTTTCTCCTACTATGCCAATCTTTGAGGATACTTTTGACTTAACCTGCAAAAAATCCTGTTAGTCAAGCTTCAATCCTTATTTGTTTTCTCATCTTTGGTTTGACTCAAGAGCCTCTCCAGCTGCTAACAAGATTTTGGTTACTGCCAATCATTCTGTTTCCAACAAAGATGACCTTTGACAGGTTTAGGAAGAGATTTTATTTCTTCTAATTTAGACTTCAGAATTTTGAACTACTATGATCATATGTTGAAGTACATGCTGGTTTGTCAGTTTGTGGAACTTTTCTGTCACTTATCTTTCTGGAAGTTAGTCCTTTCTGATTATTATTATTGCCACGCTTTCTCAAGTGTCTAAACATTCTTTAATGAAACTGTATGATTGTGCCGGCTCTGCTTTTCTGGGCTGCAGGTGCTGCTACATAATGAGGCAATTTGCCCGAGTACTTAGACATTTTCAGTGGAGGTTAAATCTGAGATTTTGAATTCTCCTTTACATAAGAAGGTTTTGTTTCATCCTTCTGATACTCGGGTAATCAGATATTTTGATGAAAATGAAAAATTGATTGAAGAAGTTACTAAAGTTTTTTCAACCCTCTCTACTTAAATCTACTAAATACAGTGGTTCTTTTTAAAACAAGCAAAACAAGCAGACCCAATAAGTTTCTGGCAATCAAGGTTCTAAGAAATAGTGGCAGGAGGACTCAAATAAAAAGCAGAGATCCTTTCAGGAGAGTGCTCCACTTCAGGATGGCAGTCAGCACCCCCCTCCCTTCCTCCAATTTCCTTAAATCTGTTTCAGAGACTGGTTCTCAATTTTTCCCCTTCAGCATCAGATTGTGTTGGACAAATATGTTCTGAGAATAGTTCAGTTGGGTTACTGAGCTTGCACTGGCAAGTCCTACCCCTTTTTCAGTGTTTTCCTGCTCAACCAAACTAGACCAGACAGACCTGTTTGCAAGTCATATACTTCCCGTTGGGGTCATAGAACCTGTGCTCCAGAATCAGATGGGGAAAGGGATTCTATTCAAGTACATTTATTTTGCCAAAGAAGAATGCAGCCTGGAGGCCAGTTCTCAACCTTTCCTTTTTCAACTTGTTTGTGAAAGAGCCAAAGTTAAGGATCTTGACCTTGCAAGGCCTATTTCCCTTCAGAATTTTTTGATAAATCTAGGCCTGAAAGATGCTTATCTCATTCCCAATGAGATGGAATTCAAAGCTTTCCTCAGTTTTTCTTTGGCTTACATTATCAGTTCTCTGCAGTACACTTTTGGATGTTCTTCGTCTTTTACTGTTGCAGTCATTACATTTGGGTTATCTGCTTGCAGTAGCCCTGATTAACAAAGTCTTGGGTCCTGTGTCGGATGCTGTCCCTTCTTCCATGACGTCAGGTCATCAGGGGTATAAAACATGCAGCCGACGCCATTACATCAGTCTTTCTTGCTGTGCGGTGCCCGAAGCAGAAGCAGTTCGCAAGTGCTGGTCGGCCGATCTTGAAATTTTCGTTTTCGAGTTTCAGAACCGTAGTCTTCAACTAAAGCCAAGTACCCCATTGGGGAAACTTTTTCTTGCTCCTTACCGATGTCAGTAAAAGTTAATAACTGCATTACTTGTGGAAAGCAAATACCTCACCAAGATTTTCATTCATACTGTATTCCTTGCCTGGACCCTGACCACGACGTACCTTGCTGTCAGTTTTGTGCTTTATTTAATCAGCACACTATCCATTGTCGGTATATTTTCCCCTCTAAATATTTCATTTCTCAGTTTAATTATCCAGAAATGTCATCAGTTAGCCATCCAACTACCGGGATTCCGAAAAAACGCAAAGATAAAAACAGAGACAGGCTGCCTAGGTCCAAACCTGCTGACGATGCTTCTCCTAAGCCAGTTGCCAGTTCGCCGATACTCAGTAAGGCGCTTTCACACCCCCTGATACCCACTACTTCTGATTCGCAGGCCTCTACTGAGACCCATTCGGAGTCCAGTATGCCACGAGATGCTTCAACTGTGGAACCTGCGGATGTCTCTGCCTTGGATGGGTCCGGAGCCGCTGTGCAGGCACCGGCTTCTGAGGGTGTATTCAGGCCTACAGACTTGCATATTAAACCGACGCCTCCTTCTTCATTTAGGCCTAAATCTCGAACCATGCCTAAGAAACTGATGCCCAGGCCACATGCTCGGGCCTCTATGCCTAAAAAACAAATGATAAGAATGGCTGAAGATCTTATAACTTTAATCAGGGGAAGCCACCTCCCCCTTCTAAGAGACCTACGACAGAAATTATTTATGAATCTTCTGACCAGGATTCTGATTTTTCTGATTCTTCTGATGATCTGGATTTGCCCTTATCTACTTAGTGAGGATTCTGATGCAGAGGACTCTATTCCCTCTGGTTCCCCTCCAGAGGATTTTTCATTTGGTGAAACCTTACATACTCCAAGGGAGCATTTCCACTGGCAAAGCCAGGATTTTTCTGATTCAAAAAAAGAGGCTTAGGGATTTCTTACTCCTGCCTCAGCATAAGACTTTAGCTATTCCTCCTGTACTAGACGTTGATGCCTTTTCGGAATCTAGTTTGGCCCCTGATTCTTTGCCTCTTGCTCCCAGAAAACCTGACAGATATTACAGGATTCACACAAGTTTCTTTTTAAAAATCCTATTGCGGATCCAGAGACTATTTCACAGTGACCCGAGGGCATTAAGGCTTCTACTGCTAAAAATCCTGCCCCTTCTGATAGAGACTGCAGGGTGCTGGATAGATGGGGTAAGAAGATTTACACTTCTGCAACCTTGGCCATTAGGGTTTTAAACTGCCAGTTTCATATGTTAAAATATCAACAACATGTTATTGGGTTGCTTAAACAGAAAATGATATTGATTCCTGACTGTGCTGAAAATAAAGAATTACAGGGTTTAATGCATTCTACTGAACAGGTTGGTAAACATACTTTGCAATGTGGATTTGATTCATTAGAGGCCTCTTGCAGGGCTGCTGTTATTGGGTTTGTGATTAGAAGGCATGCTTGGCTTAAGTAGCAATATTTGCCTGATCATGTTAAAGCTAAAGTGTTGGATGCTCCCTTATATCAGGACCGCCTGTTTTGCAACAAAGCTGCGGATGTTCTTAAAAAGATGGAAGATAAAGCTAATTCTATACAAACTGTTAAAGGTTTCTTGCAAGTTCAGCCTCCTAGATTTAGTAGGCATTAGCTCTCTAAAAATCGGTCCTTTCCAGCCCCTTCCAGGTCTTTTCAAGCTAAACCTAGGCACAGCAGTAACCCCAGATTTCAGTCCCAGGGGACACACAAGACTAAGCAGTGGGGAATTTCTGCAGCTAAATCTGGGAGTAGTAAGACTCCCCCCCTATGGAAAACTGTCTCAATGACTTGTTTTTAAAACTTCCAAGCACTTCCCAACTGAATGCTCCTTTAGGCAGAAAGATTGGTCTGCAGGCCAAAAACTGGGAACTCATTACCCAGGACAAATGGGTTTTAAATATAGTGTCCCAAGGATACAGATTTCACTTCCACACGTTACCAGCACCAAGCGGGTGGCCAGATCTGCCCCCAAATCAGTGGGCGGAGGCCCAAAATCAAGTGTTCTCTCTCTTAAGCATGGGGGCCATTCATTTGGTACCAGAAGAGGAAAATGGACAAGGTTTCTATTCAAGACTTTTTCTTGTACCCATAAAAGGCAATACATGGTGTCTTATCCTGGACCTTTCTAACACCTTTCTGGTGATTCCAAAATTCAAAATGACTCTCCACCAGCTGCTTCCTGTGCTAGGCAAAGATGCATGGTTGGCAACACTAGACTTAAAAGAAGCATACCTGCACAGCCCTATCAGGAAGTCTTGCAGAAGATACCTACACTTCAAAGCAGGCTACATGCACTGTCAGTTCTTTGCACTGCCCTTTGGCTTATCTACTGCGCCCAGGGTATTCACAAAGTGCCTAGCTCCAGTCATTGCATTCTGCAGGCAAAGAAATATTCAAATATATCCATACCTGGGCGATTGTCTAATTCAGGCAGAAAGCCAGGACATCATTTTGAATCATCTGGCCTTTGTTCAAAGGGTGTACTGACTTGTCTGGGGTACACCATAAACGAAAATAAATCACACCTGGTACCCTGTCAACAAATTATATTCCTGGAGCAAGCTTGAATACAACTTCCCAGATGGCTTTCCTTATGCAAGAGAAACAGATTCATTTGACAACCTACTTCAAACAAGTGGCCACAAAAACCCAGCTATCTGCAAGGCAAATACTGCAAGCCTTGGGGTTCATGTCCTCCTGCATTCTTTTAAGTCCATATGCAAGGCTGCATATGAGGAAATTACAGTGGTATCTCAAAAGCTTATGGTGTCAACAATTCACAGGATCTAGAAGCAATGATTCCTATCATACCTTGCCTACGCCTAGAGTTCCTTTGGTGGGCAGAGGCCTGCCACCACAACAGGGGACAACCATTCACACTACCCCCTGCTGCCCAAACCTTAACAACAGTCACATCAGACTATGCATGGGGGGCTCACCTCGCAGGGAAGTGAATTCAGGGCAAATGGAACCCAAGTCAAATGCACCTGCACATAAATCAAAAGGAAATGTTAGCTGTACAGAATGCTCTGACAGCTTTCAAGGACCACATCCTTCCAGGACAACTAATGGTAAAGACGGACAACACCACTGTCATGTGGTACATAAAAAAGCAGGGGGGTACACATTCTTACCCCCTCTGCAGGCTTGCCATGGCATTGTGGAACACAGCCTTGAGCTACCAAGTGAATATACAAGCTGAATTCCTGCCAGGAAAACTAAATACACTGGCAGACGGACTAAGCAGGAACCTAATGGAACCACACGAGTGGAAACTGGAACCAAGGATTTTTAACATGTTGACAAACACGTGGGTGAGCCCAGATATAGACCTGTTTGTCTCCCCCCAGAACCATCAATTGGACAATTTTTTCCCAAGAATTCCCCACAAGCAAGCTTGGAAAGTGGATGCTCTATCCTTCAGTTTATGCCTTTCCTCCTCTGCCTCTACTCTCCAAGGTACTACTAAAGATCAAATAGGACAAGCCAAGGACGATTTTAATTGCACCAGACTGGCCACTCCAACACTGGTACCCCCTCTTGCGCAGTGTCATGATTGGCCCCATGGCACCTGCCTCAGACTCCTTCCCTGTTATCTCAGCAGGAGAACCAGATTCTGCACCATCAGCTGCAAAACCCTGAAGTTAGTAGCCTGGCTAATTACCTAATCTCCTTTACCACCCCTCAGTAAATCAGTGATGGATATCATTTTAGAGGCAAGGAGGCCTAGTATTAGAAAATCTTATACTGCAAAATGGAAAAGATTTTGTGCCTGGAATCAATCTCGAGGGATGAAGCGCCGCAGTGCCCAGTTTTCCTCAGATTCTATAATACTTGACTGAGATGCTTCATAAGGGCTTGTCCTTTTCCTCCATCAAAATTCATGCCTCAGCCATATCAGCTCATTACAGCACAGAGCCTCCCCGTTTCTCAGAGGGGCCAAAAATTTAAGGCCACCCAGGAGATCTCCAACTCCAGCCTGGGACCTTAACTTTGTCTTGGAGAAACTCACTCTTCCTCCTTTCGAGCCAGCGGCTACTGCAGATTTAAAATTCCTTTCCTGGAAAACAGCTTTCCTTTTAGCAATCATTTCTGCAAGAAGGGTATCTGAATTACAGGCCCTTATGGCAGTGGGGCCTTTCATCATCTTTCATGCGGACAGGGTGTCACTCAGAACCAATCCCTCCTTCATGCCCAAGGTGGTATCCAGTGTGGCTCTTAATCAGTCCATTCATTTGCCTACCTTCTTTCCTAACCCACAGAACAAAGGGGAATGGATACTGCACTCCTTAGATGTGCACAGACAACTTGGATTTTACTTGGACAGGACTAAACCTCAAAGGAAATCTGAACTGCTGGTGGCATTTGCTGCAGGGACAGAGGGGAAAAGCTATTTCAAAGCAAACTATTTCAAAATGGGTAGGCCACTGCATTCATTTCTGCTATAAGCACCATGAAAAACCTATCCCACAGGGCATCAGACCCCTTTCAACCAGGGCTGCATCTACCTCCATAGCCTTTCTCAGGGGCATTCCTACCAGGGACATCCTAGAAACTGCTAACTGGAGTTCTGTACATACTTTCACCAAGCATTATCATTTGCCAAGTTTCTCTAAATCCAGAGCTGATTTTGCCACTGCAGTCTTGCAGGGTCTTATAGCTGGTCCTAATTCTATTTAAATTCCTCCTCCCAACCTTAGCTTTGGGAATCTACCCAAAAGTAATGACTGCAACAGTGAAACACGAAGACCCATAGTACAGTTGTATACACTTACCATAAATGTAGCTGTTCAAGTGTATTCACTGTTGCAGTCCTGGTTACCCTCCAGCTCCCTTTCTTCTTTTGGCTATACCTGTACTCTCCCTTGCTATGCTCAAAAAGCTTTTTGGTGTATTTGCTTTTTTGTTGGAGGTATATCCTTGTGATTATAGATTTAGTTGCTTCCCATTAGGAGTGCACCTGACATCTGGGGCAAGAAAAACTGCTGTAATGGCGTCGGCTGCATGTTTTATACCCCTAATGACCTGACGTCATGGAAGAAGGGACAGCATCCGACACAGGACCCAAGACTTTGTTAATCAGGCCAACTGAGGGCTACTGCAAGCAGATAACCCAAATGTAATGACTGCAACAGTGAATACATTCGAACATCTACATTTATGGTAAGTGTACACAGCTGTACTTTATCTACAACTCCAGGGGTGTTTACA
Organism: Protopterus annectens; assembly: GCF_019279795.1. Lineage (NCBI taxonomy): Eukaryota > Metazoa > Chordata > Ceratodontiformes > Protopteridae > Protopterus > Protopterus annectens. Next base: position 903,589,421 of record NC_056745.1, read on the forward strand.
ATGTATCTAACTCCGGTTATTTCTTATTAGAGACTGCAGGACATTCCCCTTTTTCTTATTTTGGAGTGTCTTTTTCCAGGAGTCAGGAGTTCCTTACATGGGTTACAACTCTCCTCCTCAACCTGAGCTTTCAAGTCAACAGTCAAAAATCTTCCATTAATTCCTTCTCACAGGGCAATTTTTCTAGGATGTCTACTAGATTCTTTCTTGGAAAAAAACATTAACTCAGAAGAAAGTGAGCTTGTATCTGGAAGTCTCTCTACATTTCTCCAGTCATAGGTAAGTACTAGGCTAACTGCCCTTGCAGGCCATTTAAGCCTCACTAATGTCCCTTTTAGTGCTCAAGCTATCCCATTTGGTGTTAGCCTTACCCGTGTCATGGTCAGTAATTGTGTATTACTCCTAATGAGAATAACTGGAATCATGCAGTAGATAATCTGAGGTGAACTCATGTATGGGATAAAACATTTAGGAGCTGCCTCTGTCCATTAGTAGTATATGGGACAACCCTGGGTTAAATTTTGTAACCAACCATAGATCCAAGTTACTCTTGAGTAAATCCATCAGTATTGGGTTGGAAGAAGTCTTGTGTGCCAGACACAGGTGACTTCTTAGCAAATCTGTAAGATATAAAGTATAATGACAGTGCTTTGAATCAGTCCATCTAGGATGTATTGTTTAGGCCTTGTATCCTATTAGTAAGGAATCTCTGTGGATCTTCCAGCTGTCACATGTGTCTGGGCAGATGCATGCCAAAGGGGGCATTATATTCAATGATTGGCCAAATGAGGGCTAAGAAAGTGGGGGGCAATGACATCCCTAGAGCTAGACAATCCTTTTGTTTATAAGTTGTACAATAGAGAGAGACTTTCTTTTGACAGTAGACACGTGTTGGTCAAAAGTTATGTCACTGTCCAGACAAGTTTCCAAATCTCAAACAAATGACCCAACTTTTGGAGTGTATTGCCAGTGTGGTGGTGGTTTCATAGGGTACACTATTTCCCAAAGGATGCAATAATGCATTTTATGGCATTTAGTTTCGGTGCATGATTTTGTCACCAGTTATTTGTTTGGAACAAACCTTCCTGCAGAATGGCAAAGTTATTTGGGGATTCAGTGACTGTTCCTAACTTGCAGTCATCTGTAAACTTAGTCAGCCAGAGCCCTTTAGTATTGGCTTTTACTTCAGGAAGTAAAACCATCTCAGACTTCAACCAGAGAGTATCTCAGGATTCTTGGGGTCATGGCATCTATAATTCACATGATTCCTCTTGACACGTTACACATCAGAAAAGGCCAATGGTTCATAGAAACTTTGTGGATCCAACATTTTCATCCTCTGGAATTTCAAATTCCAGTCATTTTTTTTTGAGATAGAACTGCTTTGGTGGGAAGACCAGATTTCCCTGATTCCAAGTTTTTCATTCCGTCTTCCAACCCCTGCTTAGCTTTATACAACACCCACAGTTTATTTTGCTTGGAGTGCTGTTTCATTGGAGATAAAAGTGCAGGATCTGTGAACAAAATGGACCAAATCACACAAACGTGAAAGAGCTGTGACGTCCCCACTCTGAGCAGTAATCAAGGAGTCTGAATCCTCACCACTGACACTGAAGAGAGACATTCACTTTTAAAAAAATGGATACACCCAGTATTTCCAGATGCAGCTCTCTCCATCAAGCACATTACCCTTAAGAGCACATACAGTTTGGGGGCTGATTTCTCTCTCTCTCCAGATCCTCAGTAAACCTCCCCATTGGCATAGCTGTAGAGTTGAGTCCTCAGCCGAGTGTTCAAGCCAAGTCCTCTACCGCACTCTGTGAAACCACTGCTTTTTATCCCTGCTCCCACCAGCTGATATATACACACACGCACACACACGCACACTCTTTGGGATTTGATTTTCCCAGAAACACACACCCACCCACACCTGGGAAAGGCTGGTGCATATTTACTTGCTATGCCCCATCTGCCCAGACTATAAGGTAGTTACACTGCCACCAGATACTCTAAAGCCAGCTACTGTAAGACTGCTCCAAGGGTTACCCAATTATCCTGGGTGAAATTAATATCAATACAAATGATAGTGTTTGGCCAATGCAGTAAGGCTTTCAGGAGTGGCCATGGTGTCTCCAGATAGATGCAAGCCCTCTCAAAGTTTAAAATATTCTGTAAAGGACCAGCCACAATGAAACATTTAAATATATTTAATAATAGAACATAAAAATAGTAAATGTTTATTTACAATGAACACAAGTTTCATTCATAGGAAATATTGAAATAACACAGATGAATATATTCACACAGGTACAGAAAAACAGTACTTAACTAATCTCGCTATATTTTCCTGACTGTTCTAAATAATTACTATTCCCTTGTTTACTTGCTAGAGCAAGGCACGATGAAATGGATGAGAGATCCTCATTAGCCAGGTTACAAAAACAGACTCCCCTGAGACTTCAGTCTCACCTAGTATTAAAACATCATTTTTAGTGATGGATTACAGAATGACATCACATACATCTTGCCATCTGACTTCTGGTGCCCATTCTACCTCCTTTACTAGAAGCTGCTAGGATTTAGCACATATGTGTCATTAATACACACACATAGAGCTTGCTAAGATCTGTTGCACCTTCTGGAAGTCTTAAAACTATTTCAAGCCTCCACCCTTCCAGAGTAAATTAGTTCACCCCAAAGACAATACAGAAAGCTTCCTAGTACAGAGCTTGTCTCTGGCTGCATGGGAACTGTTAAGATACAATCCTTATGGCCTAAGCCAGGTAATTTAATTTCAAACTATTTTCAAAGTTAGCTGGACTGAGATTAACCCCTTCTCTTCCAGTATCCTTTGTTACAGTATATACATTTCAACAGTTACAATAATGCATGCATATTTTTCTGTCCAGCAGGGCACACTGTTGGTACATTTTTAACACAGGCAGTTTACAAATACATTTTTTAACACAAGCATCTGTAGAAATCAGTTTGATATACAAATGATGTAATTCTTTACAATATTCCAGCTAGCTGTGCTAGCATATGCTACACATCCACTGCCCTGATTCTCCTGGTATAGCTGTCAGTACCTCACATCATCACAGAGACGCATTAGCTGTGATCTCTACCAAAGAATATCATCATCTGTGGTCCCTTGGACCTCTGCAGGTGGTTAACAATAATACCACAGTGACGCAGAATGTAAATGGGAGAGAGGGGATGGAAGACAAGTTTTTTCTCTGTGTGAAGGCTTGCTATGATAGCTTGGGAGGTCACTCTGAAGCATTGTTTAACCCTCCAAGCTTCAGTTGTAAACATTCTGAGTCTGACCAGAACAGACAGACATGAATAGTAATTGAATGCAGGGGTCTTCCAGAATTTGATCCAGTTGTTTTGAACACCTCAAGTAGATCTGTTTGCCTCCTTTCAAAACAGACAACTAAGCAAATTCTGCACCAGAGCTCCATGCATGCAGGCTTGGAAAATGGATGCTTTTTCATTCCTTCCTCACAGACTGGATCTACTCAGACAAGACAAGGTAGTTCGATAACCGCAGTCTGAAGTAACTTCAGCTGACTATCGGGATGATTCCATTTTGTACCGTTTAGGCACCTTGTTTCTGCAGATGTGCAATGGGTAGTAAAGTAGGCAAGAAAGTATGATGCAAGGAAATGTGTTACTAAATGGAAACAATTTACTAGTTGGCGCTGCAGTAATAAATCAGAGTCTATTAGGGGATTCTGTACTTCTGGGTCTTAAATATTTGAGTAAGTTACTCTCTTCTGGCCTTTCTTATTCCACTGCCAAGGTTCATTTGTTGGCCATTTCAGCATGTCTGCCCATGGATCCACCCTTTCTTCTCTGTCTTTGGTAAAGTATTTCTTGAATGAGGTTTTGCATGTAAGACCACTTAGGAAATAGGTGACACCTGCTTGGGATCTTAACTTTGGCTGGAAAAGTTAACTTTGTCACCCTTTGAAGCAGCTCATTAGGCTGAATTACTTCTTGTAACCTGGAAGACTGTTTTGCGTATTGCTCTGACATTTGCAGTATGATTGTCTTGATTTGTAAGATCCCTTGGTGGGTGATTTCTATTTGGTTTCTACAGAGATATGGTTTATTTAAAAATAAATCCCTCATTCATGCCAAAAGTTGTTTCAGTTTTTCGTTAGAATAAAGTCATCATTAATTTCTTGGTTGTCTGTCCTGAACTTAAAAAATTATGGAAAAATGGTTCTTCGTGCACTTCACATGCATAGGCAGTTTGAGTATTATCCTGATAGAACTTAGTCCTTTAGGAAAGCTAAACAGCTGTTTCTTTCCTGTGAATGGAACAAAATAACGCCAGCTGATGTCAGAACAGATAGTTTGTAGATGGTTGTCCCTACCATCGTAAATCATTTCCAGGCAGGATCAAGGCACATTCTATTAGAGCTTTGCCTTCTATGGATACTGGAAAGGGGTGGGGATGGGGGGACTCCAGAGCATTCTGCAAGAAGCTACTTGTTCCTCTGTACATATTTTACAAAGCATTAAAACTGGTGTCCTTCTCCAGTTCCCTAGTAGGGTTTGCTAGGACTATTCTCCAAAGACTCCTGGATACTAATCATTCCACCTCCTCTCAGGTTGAATAAGCTGAAGGCTACTACAGTAGTGATACTGATAAATGTAGTACAGTTGTGTAAGTTGCACTTAACTTAACAGTAGATGTTCAAAGAAATTACTGCTGCTGTAGCCGCACCCTCCCTCCATCCCCAGTTTTTCTGTATATGCCTGTGTTTTTAGTTCCTAATCCTCCCAGACAGTGAGCTCTCTGTTTTGGGGAGGGTATTTTGCACCCAGTCTACTGTAGTTCAAATTACAAAGGAAGAAAATGACAGCCTTGGAAGCATATGTGGTGAGGAGCCAGAGACTTCTGAAAACTGGTTGGCCATTGTATCCTGGGCAGGATATAATCCCTATAGCTCAAGGCTACCATATCAATGATTACTTTGAACATCTACTGTTACAGTAAGTACAGTTACACAACTGTATGATCACTGACCAGGGCTGAAGTGCCTGCAAACCAGTATGTAACAAGATTAGTACCATTTTGCAAAGGGTGGGGGGGATAGGAAAATGCATGGAACTGCAGTCCTGTTAGTCTAATCAAAGTGACAGAAAATGTTATTGAGAGAATCCTGAAGAACAGGCTACTTGTTGTTTATAGGTCAATTGTAAAAGTAACTTTGTCCTGAAGGAGGAGTTATTCAAACTTTTGTCACTTTCATTCCTGAGGATTCAGAGAATTTAGGCGAGTACCAGTCAATGCCTGCTTTGACTTCACTATGGTCTTTAACTCAGTCCCACACAGGCAACTGCTAAGAAACCGCTGGGATTTACAGGGAGGTTTGAGATGGATGAACTGGATTATAATTGAGTGTAATAGTGCCCAGTGAGTTAAGGTGAGAGGAAATTTCTGTAACTTAGTCAAATTTTTAAAACTCTTGTTTAACTTATTTCTCTTACCTGTATTCTGTTTATGGAGCTTTTCTCCTTGGGCCTTCACTGAAAATGAGCTCTCTTCAGCCCAGTGTACTTTCCCGGTCAACAAAAGCAAATAAATAATAAATAAAGTAATGTCATGAAAAAGGGATGTGGAACTTTAAATCAAGAATGGCCTGTGAAATCCTTGTGGAAATTGAGAATGTCTTTGGTGCATTACTTCTGTCCCCAATAGAAAAAAATAGAGAAAGTAAGGGAGATTTTTGCACTCATTTTATGTCTAGACTGTGCATAGTAGTGAGTGCTTATCCAAGCATCTTTTAGGACTTTCCCTTTGCTGGAAATGATCATCTGATGGTTATGACTGATTTTTCATTGATTTTATGTAACTGAAGCAATGAACCTATACTGAAACACCTGGTATTTAACAGTATATTAACCCAGCTGTGTTGTAGTCGTTCCAGTTTACATATTAACATCTTCAGGATAATAATTGTCTAGGTTGGCTAACATAACATTGCAGTTGAACTGGATGTTGGCAGGTGATTGTTTCTCGTTTCCTCCTGCATATCTAAACACAAGTTTAAAAATAAATCCATCTCACAGATGTTTAGTTACAGTTGTGCCAGGGTTTTGCAGTACATCATTTGTATAAATTGTCACCTACATTTGATTAAGTATATAAATTAACTTTTAGTAGTAGATGTATTAGTTTACATTGCAATTGTTTGATAATGTGTTGCATACTAGATACATAGAAAAGTATCAGCATGACATCATAGTAGTACTTGATTAAATGGATTGTCACTCCCCATGTGTTATGGGTGGCAATTGAGGAGTGCTTGAAATCCCCCTTAAGGTTTAATATGCATTCCCACTACTTCTATACACATTTTATTTTTTGTCATTGTACTTCAGGGGAAGGTGAGAAAACCAGTTTGTCGAAAAATGCCAACTTTCACAATTATACCTAATTTGCACTTATACTTTACACAGTTTTGAATGTCTCTGTGCCTTGCTGGCTTTTTATGGAGAATTGCATACAGAAGATAGCAGGGGTGCATCATTAACATGTCCTGTAATTATAAGCAAAATTAGATAGTCTGAATGCCATTTCAAGTAACTAAGTTGCTTTGTAGTTGAAGTGGTAAATGTGCATTATGGTTCATATGCTGTACTTCATTGCAGGCTGTTAGCAACTGTGGAGATGGTAAATATGCATTATTGCATTATGGTTCATATGCTGTATTTCATTGCAGGATGTTAGCAACTGGAAATGCTAGAAGTCATTGACTTATTGTTGTACCTTGTACCAAAAGTAGAAACATAAATTTTGGACATTTATCTTTCATAACTTTCATTCTGTTTTGCTACAATGTTTTGAAAAAGATACTTTGAATCTTCGCATAGGTTGCTGATGCTTTTGAGAGATTTTGATGTTTTCATCTCTGTTAAAATGTTATGCGTTGTTCTATTACAGTCAGCTGGGGAAAAAAGTTAAAGTGCTATCACAAGTGATGAACATGAAAGAAGAAGCAGTGAAATCATAAATACAAGGCCATAACAGATAATTCATAATGTCTTGCTGACAATATGATAGTGGAGGTGAGAGGGCAAACTTTTATTGTCCAGCATTATGCAAATGTATGGGAACATTTTCACAATGCTAATGCAATATGGAATGTTGTATGGTTTAACAATGAGACTATGTATATCCATCTGTAACACATCAGTGTATGTTCCATGTAAATATCAAGTAAATATATCCAGTTGTGTATACATGATATATAACCATTTATTTTTGTCCAGTTTGCTGGATATTGGCATATTTTAGAGCAAAAATTGTCCATTTTGAATGGGTTATGATGAACATTGTAGCCATATGAGTCTTGTTAAGAAATAAGAATGAACTTTACCCTTGGGGTACCCCATCTCCCCAAATAGGGTACCCAAATATTTTCCGGTAGCCCATGCTCACTCATTCACTCCGTCATGCACACAGATATTTTTTTTTCTTTTAATCTTAAGTGTAACTTTTCAGATGTTCTTCGTGTTTCACTGTTGCAGTCATCACATTTGGGTTATCTGCTTGCAGTAGCCCTCAGTCAGCCTGATTTAACAAAGTCTGGGGTCCTGCGTCGGTTGCTGTCCCTTCTTCCATGATGTCAGGTCGTCAGGGGTATAAAACATGCAGTCAACACCATTACATCAGTCTTTCTTGCTGATCGATGCCCGAAACAGAAGCAGTTCACAAGTGCCGGTCGGCCGACTCCTGAAATTTTCGTTTTCGAGTTTCAGAACCGAAGTCTTCAACTAAAAGCAAAGGACCCCGTTGGGGAAACTTTTTCTTGCTCTAAACTGATGTCAGTAAAAGTAAATAATTGCATTACTTGTGGAAAGCAAATACTTCATAAAGATTTTCATTCGTACTATATTCCTTGCTTAGGCCCTGACCATGACGTACCTTGTCGGTTTTGTACCTTGTTTAAGCCACAAACTATCCGTCGTCTGTATATTTTCACTTCTAAATATTTTGGTGCTCGGTTCAATTATCCTGATATGTCTTCGCTAAGCCATCTGACTACCGACATTCCAAAAAAATGCAAAGATAAAGACAGAGACAGGCCGCCTAGGTCCAAAGCTGCCGACGATGCTTCTCCTAAGCCAGTTGCCAGTTCACCGATACTCAGTGAGGCGCTTTCGCAGCCCCCTGATACCTGCTAATTCAGATTCGCAGGCCTCTACTGAGACCCATTCGGAGTCTGGTATGCCGTGAGATGCTTCAAATGCGGAACCTGTGGATGTCTCTACCTTGGATGGGTCCGGAGCTGCTGTGCAGGCACCGGCTTCTGAGGGTGTATTCAAGCCTACTGACAAGTGTATTAAACCAACGCCATCTTCTTCTTCAAGGCCTAAAACTCGAACCATGCCTAGAAAACTGACGCCCAGACCACATGGTCAGGCCTCTATGCCTAAAAAACTAATTATAAGAATGACTGAAGACCTTATTACTTTAATCAGGGGAAGCCAGTCTTCCCCCTCTAAGAGACCTAGGACTGAGTTTGCTTTTGATACTTCTGACCAGGATTCTGAATTTTCTGTTTCCTCTGATGACCAGGATTTACCCTTATCTACCTATGAGGATTCTGATGCTGAGGTCTCTATTCCCTCTGCTTCTCCCCTAGAAGATTTCTCTTTTGGTGAAACCTTGCATACTCTCAGGTAGCATTTTTGTTGGGAAAGTCCGGATTTCTCTGATTCTAAAAAGAGGCTTAGGGATTTCTTACTACTGCCCCAGCACAGGCCTTTAGCCATACCTCCTGTACTAGACATTGTTGATGATGCCTTTTCGGAATCTAGCTTAGCCCCTGACTCTTTACCCCCTGCTCCCAGAAAATCTGATAGATATTAAAGGGTCCCTGACTCTCACAAGTTCCTTTTTAAAAATTCTACTGTGGATCCTGAGATCATTTCACAGGGACCCAAGGGCATTAAAGCTGCTACTGACAAAAATCCTTCCTCCTCTGATAGGGACTCCAGGGCGCTGGATAGATGGGGGTAAGAAGGTAAACACTTCTGCAACTTTGGCCATTAGGGCCTTAAACTGCCAGTTTCGTGATGTTGATTCCTGATTGTGCTGAAAATAAAGATTTACAGGATTTACTGCATTCAGCTGAACAAGTTGTAAAACACACTTTGCAATGTGGTTTTGATTCACTAGAGGCATCTTGCAGGGCTGCTGTAACTGGGTCTGTACTTAGAAGGCATGCTTGGCTTAAGGAGCAATCCTTGCCAGATCATGTTAAACTGAAATTACTGGATGCTCCCTTAAACCAGGACCGCCTGTTTGGCAACATGGCAGAAGTTGTTCTTAAAAAGACGGAGGAAAAAGCTAAATCTATGCAAACTGTTAAAAAAATTTTTTTACAAGTACAACCCCCAAGGTTTAGTAGGCATTGGCCTTCCAAGTATTGGTCTTTTCCTGCCTCTTCTAGACCTTCTCAGTCCAAACCCAGATCCAGCAGAGCTCCCAGGCTTCAGTCCCAGGGTACGTACAGGACTAAGCAGTGGGGGGCCTCCACTTCTAAATCAGGGATTAATAAAACTCCCCCCTATGATAAACTGTTTCAATGGCTTTTTTTAAAACTTCCAAGCACTTCTCAACTGACTGCCCCTTTGGGGGAAAAGATTGCTCTTCATGCAAAGAACTGGGAACTCATTACCCAGGACAAATGGGTTTTAAATATATTGTCCCAGGGATACAGATTTCACTTCCACACATTACCAACACCAAGCGGATGGCCAGATCTACCTCCAAATCAGTGGGCAGAGGCCAAAAAGCAAGTACTTTCTCTCTTAAGCATGGGGGCTATTCAATTGGTACCAGAAGAGGAAAAGGGACAAGGTTTCTACTCGAGACTTTTCCTGGTACTCAGAAAAGACATTTCATAGCATCCTATCCTGGTCCTGTCTACTCTAAACACCTTTGTGGTGATTCCAAAATTCAAGATGCTTACTCTTCACCAGTTGCTCCCTATGCTAGGCAAAGACGCCTGGTTGGCAACACTAGGTTTAAAGGAAGCATACCTGCACATCCCAGTCAGGGAATCTTGCAGAAGATACCTACACTTCAAAGCAGGCTACACGCACTATCAGTTCTCTGCACTGCCCTTTGGCTTATCTACTGCACCCAGGATATTCACAAAGTGCCTAGCTCCAGTCAGTGCATTTTGCAGGCAAATAAATATTCAAATGTATCCGTACCTGGACGATCGTCTAATTCAGGCAGAAAGCCAGGACATACTTTTGAATCATCTTGCCTTTGTACAAAGGGTGCTAACTTGTCTAGGGTACACCATAAATGAAAAGAAATCACACCTGGTACCCTGTCAACAAATTATATTCCTGGGAGCAAGCTTGAATACAACTTCCCAGATGCCTTTCCTCACGCCAGAGAAACAAATTCATTTGACAACCTACTTCAAACAAATGGCCACAAAAACCCTGCTATCTGCAAGACAAATACTGCAAGCCTTGGGGTTCATGGCCTCCTGCATTCTTCTAATTCCATATGCAAGATTGCATACGAGAAAACTACAATAGTATCTAAAAAGCCTATGGTGTCAACATTCTCAGGATCTAGAAGCAATGATTCCTATCATACCATGCCTACGCCTAGAGTTTCTTTGGTGGGCAGAGGCCTGCCACCAAAACAAGGGACTACCATTCACGCTACCCCCTGCTGCCCAAACCCTAACAACAGATGCATCAGACTATGCATGGGGGGCTCCCTGGCAGGGAAGTGCATTCAGGGCAAATGGAACCCAAGTCAAATGCACTTGCATATCAATCAAAAAGAAATGTTAGCTGTACAGAATGCTCTGACAGTCTTCAAGGACCACATTCTTCCAGGACAATTAATGGTATAGACGGACAACACCACTGTTATGCGGTACATAAACAAGCAGGGGGGGGTACACATTCTTACCCCCTCTGCAGACTAAGATACAAAAGTTCAAGGGAACGAGCTGCTGGGCTATAATAAGTAAGTAGATAGTAATAATCCAATCCACAGCCAAGTGAAGCTGAGAAAGAAAAGCAACAATAGTTTGGTGATGTTAGATGTTTATTAACCACACTTTTATTAACCACAAGCAACTCTGCAGACTAGCCATGGCATTGGGGAACACAGCCCTGAGCTACCAAGTGCATCTACAAGCTCAATTCCTGCCAGGAAAACTAAATACACCGGCAGAAGAACTAAGCAGAAACCTCATGGACCCACACGAGTGGAAACTGGAACCAAGGATTTTCAACATATTGACAAGCAAATGGGGGAGCCCAGATCTAGACCTGTTTGCCTCCCCCCAGAACTATCAATTGGACAATTTTTGCACAAGGATTCCCCACAAGCAAGCTTGGAAAGTGGATGCTCTATCCTTCAGCTGGAAAAACCTATCAGTTTATGCCTTTCCTCCTCTGCCTCTGCTCTCCAAAGTGCTACTAAAGATCAAACAAGACAAACCAGGGATGATTTTGATTGCACCAGACTGGCCATGCCAACACTGGTACCCCCTGTTGCGCAGTGTGTCACTGTTGGCCCCATGGCACCTGCCTCAGACTCCTTCCCTATTGTCTCAGCAGGAGAACCAGATTCTGCACCCTCAGCTTCAAACACTGAACCTAGCAGCCTGGCTAATTACCTAATCTCTCCTTTACCATCCCTCAGTAAACCTGCGATGGATATTTTAGAGGCAAGGAGGCCTAGTACTAGAAAATCTTATGCTGAAAAATGGAAATGATTCTGTGCCTGGAACTAATCTCAAGGGATGAACACAGCAGTGCCCAATTTACCTCAGATTTTACAATACTTAACTGAGATGCTTCACAAGGGCCTGTCTTTCTCCTCCATCATGAGTCACGCCTCAGCCATTTCAGCTCATAACACAGAACCTCCCCACTTCTCTCATCCACTGCTCAAGCAGTTCCTCAGAGGGGCCAGAAATCTACGACCACCTAGGAGACCTCCAACTCCAGGCTGGGACCTTAACTTTGTATTGGAGAAACTCACTCTTCCTCCTTTCGAGCCAGCTACTACTGCGGACTTAAAATTCCTTTCTTGGAAAACAGCTTTCCTTTTTGCAATCACTTCAGCAAGAAAGGTATCTGATTTATAGGCCCTCATGGTAGTGGAGCCTTTCATCATCTTTCATGTGGACAGGGTGTCCCTCAGGACCAATCCCTCCTTCATGCCCAAGGTGGTATCCAGTGTGGCCCTTAATCAGTCTATTCATTTGCCAACCTTCTTTCCTAATTCACAGAGCAAAGGGGAGTGGATACTGCACTCCTTAGATGTGCACAGACAACTTAGATTCCACTTGGACAGGACTAAACCTCAAAGGAAATCTGACCAACTGCTGGTGGCATTTGCTACAGGGGCAGATGGGAAGGCTATTTCAAAGCAAACCATTTCCAAATGGATAGGCCATTGCATTCATTTCTGCTACAAGCACCATGGAAAACCTATCCCACAGGGGATCAGACCCCACTAAACCAGGGCTGCATCTACCTCTACAGCCTTTCTCAGAGGCATCCCTACCAGGGACATCCTAGAAGCTGCTATCTGGAGTTCTGTACATACTTTCACCAAGCATTACCATCTGCCAATTTTCTCTAAATCCAGAGCTGGCTTTGCCACTGCAGTCTTGGAGGGCCTTATAGCTGGTCCTAATGCTATCTAAATTCCTCCCCCCATCCTTAGCTTTGGGAATCTACCCAAATGTGCTGAGTGCAACAGTGAAACACAAAGAACATAGTACAGTTGTGTACACTTTCCATAAATGTAGATGTTAGAGTGTATTCACTGTTGCAGTCCTGGTTACCCTCCCTCCAGCCCCCTTACTTCTTTTGGCTATACCTCTGCTCTCCTTTACTATGCTCAAAAGATTTTTGGTGTATTTGCTTTTTTGTTGGAGGTATAACCTTGTATATTTATAGATTTAATTGCTTCCTATTAGGGGTCACCTGACATCTGGGGCGAGAAAAACTGACGTAATGGCGTCAGTTGCATGTTTTATACCCCTGACGTCACTGAAGAAGGGACAGCAACCGGCGCAGGACCCAAGACTTTGTTAATCAGGCATACTGAGGGCTACTGCAAGCAGATAACCCAAATGTGTTGACTGCAACAGTGAATACGCTCGAACATCTACATTTATGGTAAGTGTACACAACTGTACTTTTCAGGTAGTATACATAGCATCTAAATTAGAACAAGTAGTTGGACTTCACCATTATGTACACCTGATGGCCTAAACATATCAAGTCATAAGTTACTGTGAATGGTTTATGCTAAGTAGTCTCTTCAAGGTTTTTTATTAATGAGTCTTTTTCCTTATAAGTTATATGGATTTCACTACTGAAATGCTTTGTGTTAGAAGGGACACATCATGAACGTGTCTTTCAAAAAGACTTAAAGTTTAAGATCCTGTGTTCTGAATCCCTAAGTATAGTTGTTTGCAAGAATGGTTTGATAGGCCTTGTTTACCGTGTGTTTTACTGCTGTTGCATTCCAAATTTCTGTAAAACGATTACATACAGTGGATATAAAAAGTTAACACCACCCCCTGTTAAAATGTCAGGTTTTGAGATATGAAAAATGAGACCACAATAAATAATTTCAAAACTTTTCCCACCTTTAATTTGACACAGAACCTGTACAATTCAGTTGAAAAACAAATCTGTTGGGGGAAAAAATTAAAAAAATAAAAGTACAATAAGTTGGTTGCATAAGTGTGCACACCCTTAAATTAATACTTTATTGAAATACCTTTTGATTTAATTACAACATTCAGTCTTCTTTGGTAGGAGTCTATTAGCATGGAATATCTTGACTTGGCAATATTTGCCCACTCTTCCTTGCAAAAGCTCTCCAAATCTGTCAGATTGCGAGGGCATCTTTTGTGCACAGCCCTCTTCAGGTCACCCCACAGATTTTCTATTGGATTTAGGTCTGGACTCTAGCTGGGTCATTCCAAGACTTCAATTTTCTTCTGGTGAAGCCATTCTTTTGTGGATTTGGATGTATGCTTGGGGTCATTGTCATGTTGAAAGGTGAAATTCCTCTTCATCTTCAGCTTTCTAGCAGATGCCTGAAGGTTTTGGGCCAAACGGGACTGGTATTTGGAACTGCTTATAATTCCCTCCACCTTGACTAAAGCCCCAGGTCCAGCTGAAGCAAAGCAACCCCAAAGCATGATACTGCCACCACCATGCTTCACTATTGGGATTGGCATTCTTTTGGCGATGGGAAGTGTTGTGTTGCGCCAAACGTACCTTTTGGAATTGTGGCCAGAAAGTTCGACCTTGGTCTTATCAGACCATAACACATTTTTCCCACATGCTTTTGGGAGACCTGATGTATTGTTTTGCAAATTTTTGATGTTTTTCTGTGTAAGAAAAGGCTTCCATCTAGCAGCCCTACCCCATAGCCCAGACATATGGAGAAGGTGGGAGATTGTTGTCACATGTAGTACACAACCAGTATTTGCCAGAAATTCCTGTGGCTCCTTCAGTATTGCTGCAGGTCTCTTGGCACCCTCCCTGACCAGTTTTCATCTTGTCTTTTCATCAATTTTGGAGGGACATCCAGTTCTTTGCAACGTCACTTTTGTCCGATATTTTCTCCACTTTTTGATATCTGTCTTCACTATGTTCCATGGTATATCCAATGCTGTGGAAATTTGTTTGTACCCTTCTGATACCTTTCAACAATGAGATCCCTTTGATGATTTGTAAGCTCTCTGTGAACCATGGCTTTTGCTGTAGCAGGCAACTGAGTAAATGTCAGAAAAATCCTACTAGGACAGCTGAACTTTATTTGGGGTTAATCAGAGTCTCTTTAATTGATGGCAGGTGTGTACCCAAGAAGACTGAATGCTGTAATTAAATCAAAAGGTGCTTCAACAAAGTATTAGTTTAAGGGTGTGCACACTTATGCAACCAGCTTATGGTACGTTTTTTGTTTTTTATATTTTTCCCCTAACAGATTTGTTCATTTTTCAATTGAATTAGAGGTTATAGGTCACATTAAAGGTGGGAAAAGTTTTGAAATGATTTATTGTGGTCTCATTTTTATATTACAAAAACATGGCATTTTAACAGGAGTGTGTAAACTTTTTATATCCACTGTATTTTATGCCTTTTGAAAACTTGTGTAACATGACAATACTGATTTTAACAGGTGTAGTTTATTACTTTGCATGTCTTTGACACTAACACAAGACAGATTGCTTTGTATTAATAATTTAATAGATCAACTTGCTCTGAAGTTGGAGATTTTATTGGAATCATGACATGAATGAGCATTGCATTGTATACATATACAGAGTTTTCAACATTAGTCAATGAAAAAGTTAAAGGAAGGTTTCTTTTCTAATTAATTGCAGTAGTTTTGGAGTTAGCTGCTGGAAAATGAACTTTGAAACCTTAGGGAACTCTCTTCATTTAAGCACCGCCTTCCACTAGGCATGATGCTTATTGAGTTGATGATAGCCTATTTTCACAGGGTGTATCTAACTGGCAGCATTATGCTTTAGGCCACTAAGCCATGCTGATGAGTAGGATTAGATTAAGAGCATCAGTTAGTGATGTCTGATAAAAAGTGACGCTGTCCATTTCTTTGGCATTGCTAAACCCACTGATTTGTGTTGATTTGCACAGTTCTAGTTGGCTGTTTTCTGGTCATGGATTTTTGCAGTAT
Organism: Protopterus annectens; assembly: GCF_019279795.1. Lineage (NCBI taxonomy): Eukaryota > Metazoa > Chordata > Ceratodontiformes > Protopteridae > Protopterus > Protopterus annectens. The sequence continues at coordinate 903,605,166 of NC_056745.1, forward strand.
CATTTATTGAAGTTAAATTCATAGAGTATTTTTTAATAATATTCCTCTCAACCCTCATAGCCTCAGGTTGTTTCCCCCACTTCCTTGTGCACCAAATCACAGATGCACCAGTGACAATAGATTTTACTCATTGTTCCATTTAGAAAGGAATGTATTTGACCCAGCATCAAAAAGAACAGACCTGTGTAAAAGGACAGTACTGTCTGTTCAGGTGGCATGGAGGGATAAAGCAGAAAATGTGCTTGATGGCACAGGCAGGGAAGATGGATGTGCCCATCCACACAGGAGGGGGTTGAGTTCCCCGACTTAGCTCGCTTTGTTACCCTGATGACAGAGTCTTATCTGGAGAGAGGCGATCTATCATGAAGTGGGGTATCAGTGCTGGTAAGATGTGGCAAGGCCACACAAACAGGTGATGGTTGACCTTATTGAGCACTAATGGGGGAGCATGCATGGTTGAGGGGGGTGCAGAGGTGGCTTTGTGGCAAACCAAGTGTTTATGTCATCACCAGGAAGAAATTAGGCCGCAAAAATGAAAAAAAAAACCTCTTATTTCTGGTTTGCCAGTGAGAACATAAACCACACTCATGGTTACATGGATGATGGCCCCCTCAGACAGTATGCTGTGGGTGGCTGGAAGACTTGGTTGCCAGCAGACACGGGTTCAAAAATTACACACATGCACCCACACAAGGGAAGGACAGGACTTGGGTGATTGTCTACAGATACCATTTTGTTACCCTGTCATCTCTACTGAGAAGAATAATAGTTTAAGCTTTATAGAAAGTCTGTTCAGGGTCTTCTGTCCATTATTTTCAGTATCCACACTAGTGAGGAGCAAAAGTGCTTGTGAAGCTAAAATTTATTGAGAGGCTTTACAAGTTTTTAAGACCCTTCTGAATATTAGTGAGATAGCCATATGACTGGAACTTGCAATCTAGTAAATAATTTTAAGCTTTCATATACCTAAGTAAGAAGATACTGCATAATACAGGTGATCAGAATGGTACTGGGTGCAGTTCAGTGATGGGAAATGCTGAATTCTCCTTAAGCAGATTTATAAACAAGTTTATAAGATGGGTGAAGAGTGTCCTGTATCTTAACTGGATAGGAAAAATAAATGAAGACCTGCTGGACTGTGACAGCAGAACCAGTAGATATGAAAGTGTTTTGATAAGCAGGACAAATATCTCCATTTAATCCCTATGTAAACATACCTAGTTATGAAAGAAGAAAAGTTATTCTGCAGTGTTCAGAAGACTTCTGTCACATTCTGTATGTATTTTGTGTGTGTGTGTGTGTGTGTGTGTGTGTGTGTGTGTGTGTGTGTGTGTGTGTATGTGTATATATACACACAAACCAACTGTGGTCGGAGCCAAAAACATGATGATTAAAGACCTTGAAGGTAGAATATAAATCATACAAGATCTAGAGGCCTTCATTCCAAAAACATAATCTGAATCAACACATTTGTTGTACTGTAGTATTTCCACAATGCGTTTCCATCATTGTAATGGTAAGACAGTGCCCTATGACAGAACAAAATCAAATACATTTTCTTTGGCCCCCCCCCCAACACACACACATGCACAGGGGGACTACACTGTATTCCCTGTTATTTTATATTCCCCACTCTGAATTATCTCTTCCCAGCCCTTTGATATAGATACATTGTATTTCAGTCTGCATATATTGTTCTGCTTCTGTTAATAAGGTTTCACAATATTCACAGGTTTAGCTCATGGTAAATGTTCCTTACTGGGCTATAGATACATAGTAAATTTCTGACTGCTTTTCACACTGTATGTATTTTGTTCTTCTACCACATTTTCACTTTATCAGTTGCCATTTCCTGTTGGAGCACTCTAGGTAATCTGGCCTTCTTGACGCCTGTCCTGCTTCTTACACTCCCTATTCTGTAACCTCTTACCTCACCCACACTTATTCTCCTCCCTCTCCCTTCTAGTTGCTTTTTCACTATAGTTGTATCATTTATATCATTACTTATCCCTCCTTTTCTTCTATTCCTAATACCCAAACCATAATAACTTCCCTGAAGTGAAGTACCCTTAATGAGTACCTTAATTTAATTTGGCTGTTCCTCTGTTTTAGGTTTCTGCTGCTTTAAACATCAAGTGCTGAACTTCCCTGTCCCAGCCTGACAAAGAGAATTTGAAACTACCCAGTCTGATACTCACACCAGCCTACTGTTGGACGCTTTATATATGTTATTTAATACTACATATAGACTTGCCTGGTATTTGCACATCCTGTTATTGAGTGTTTAACTGTTAGGCACACCCCCCCCCCCCAATTTTTATATCAAACAGCTTTCCCTACAGGTAGATTTTTATTGTATTACTTTTCACACCCTTAGCCTCCCCTGTATTTCTCTCTCTCTCTGCTCTTCATTCCAATTAATCATATCACCTCCACCCTACTGTTGTTTAAGCTACAACTCTGTACATAACCCCCCCTTTTGCCTCTGTCCTTTGTAACTTTCTCCCTTACTGCTCCTGTTTTCCACCCTGTTATCTAATACAAAACCCTCGGCATACTTGCCTATCTTGCTCGACCTCGTTATTCACTCTAATAGCTGTAACACACTGTATCTGTCCTGCTCCCCCCGTTTGTAACCACTGCTTTCCTCACACTGTCTTTCTGTTCCTGGTTAAACTCCTTACCTTCACTGATTGTTTCTACAGTTGTTTTCCTGGCTTTCCGATACCCGGTTCAACCCACTCCATTCACCCTTGCTGTGCTGTGGCTCACTTCGCTCCTCTACTCTATCCCCTTTCCCACACACCCCTACTTCCATTACCTTTATACTCTTTATCCACTGGACACACACCCCTCCCTCCCCCAACTTCCCCTGATACTCTCCAGTCGACCACCACTTCCTCCTCAATACTGTTAACCAACCATCCGGATTTCTCTTCTGTGTCTCATTATTTCCTCAACCATCTAGTGTCTAATTCATCCACCTCAAAGACCTCAACCTACCACAAATACACACATTGTCATCTCTCAACCCAGTTAAGACAAATCTCTTCCTTCTCTTTCTCTTTACCACTCCTATTCTCTTTCTAGCTACCACAGCAACCTCTCTTGTAGGCAGTCCCCCCTCAAAATCTCCTTACCTACTTCTACATTTCACCCAACCAACTACTCTCACTGTCATTCCTTCTCTATAGTACCATCTCTTTATGCATCCTAATTCATCATTACATACATTTAAACACTTTTCTTTCCCTAACTCATCTCTCATAACCAAATGTAGTTATCATCCCCATGCCACTTCATCTTCCTCAGAAAACTAATACTCAACCTACTTCTATCTGGTGACATACACCCCAACCCCGGACACACCCCTTGCTCTTCCCTTCCGGTCTACCCCACACACCTCCCCAACCCTACAACTAATTCTTCTCACATTCCTCCTAACTATACTATCTGTGAATATTCAAAGTATCATGAACAAAATCTTTCCTTTCCATGCTTGGGTATCTACACATTCCTCTGATATTCTCTGCCCCTCTGAAACCTGGCCCAAGCCTCACATTGCTGATACTGAAATACTTCCTTCTGGATATAATATCCTAAGGCACGACTGCATCAAACAGAAAGGTGGAGGTATAGCTATCCTCTATTCTAACCAATTCACCCTGCAACCTCTCTATCACTCCAGAATTTCATCCTGCTGAACTCCTTATAACTAACTGTCATTTAAACACACACAAAAGATTTGCTGTTGCTTCCATCTATATTCCCCACTGGAAGAAACATCCTTACCGTAAAACGCTCTCTCTCAAATCTCGCAAAACATCTCATATGAGACCATTATTTTGGGAGATGTAAATATTGATTGGAACACCCTAACCTCACACTCCCCTAACTCCTCCATTAACCTCTTTGGCTTATCCCAGCTTATCTCAAATTCAAACCGATTAAATATACACACTAACTACAGCTCCACACTAGACTGGCTCCTCACTTCCACTCCCAATCCTGTATCATAATCCCTCCACTCAACCTGACACGCTTAGTGATCACCATCCCACCTACATACTTAGACACTCATCTCAGATACACATATCCCATCAATTCAAAGACTGCCATAAACTCTGTTTAATCCCGACACTTTCAACAGCCTGCTCTTTTCAATTAACTGGTCCTTCCTCCACAACCTTCCTGTTGAAAATGCTGTTCTTGCCTTTAACAACATTTTCCTGCAGACACTCAATTCCCTAGCTCCCATCAGGAATCTAAGGGTTAAAACTCAATATGCCCCCTGGCTCACACAAGACAACAAAACACTAATGAGTAAAAATGAAAGTGCATGGAAAATATGGAAAAAAATCCAAATCCATATCTAATTTCTATACCTACGGAGAGCTCCACAATTCAATGAAAAAAGTCATCCTTGACAAAGTTTTTTCCATAAACCACTTCACAATCCTCACTCTAACCCCCAAAAATTCTGGAAATCTGTCAGTAAGTTGCTGCATCCTGTGTGTCCAGCTGCCCCTCTGAGACAGCTGCAATTTTAAATTCCTTTTTCGACTCCATTCGCAACCTCACCAAAGCCGATACTAGTCCCTACCCTCCACCACCTATCACTGCCTGTTCCCCCACCTTCTCTTTTAAACCATTCCCCTCCTCCTACATCAAAACTTTTTTGTCCAAACTTAAAACATGCTCTCCATCAGTTGACAACCTTCCCCCTCAATTCCTAAAACTAGCTGCTAATTCTGTTGCTTTTCCTGTCTCTATATTAATCAGTAGATCCATCAAGGAAAGCTCTGTGCCTGATATCTGGAAAAAATCTATGTTGTTCCACTGCTTAAAGGCAGTACAGCAACAGACCCTTCAAATTTCAGACCTATTTCCATCTCATCTCCCCTGTCTAAAATACTTGAAAAATGTATCCACAAACAGCTTCTTGATCATATTCTCCAAGAAAATCTCCTTACCCCCACACAACATGGCTTTCAGCCAAAGCACAGTACTGCTACTGCTCTGACCTCCTTATTAATACTGTCTCAAAAGCACGTGATAACAATAAATTAGTTTCCTGCATGTTCCTAGGTCTATAAAAGGCATTTTATACCCTCTCACATAGGTTACTACTTTCCAAACTTGCTTCCCTCAACCTCTCTAAGTTTACTATATTGTGGTTCTCCAGCTACCTGTCTAATAGATTCCAGGCTGTGAAATGGGAATGCAACTACACTCCTTTTCTTCCAGCACAAACTGGGGTGCCCCAAGGCTCCATCCTTGGTCCTCTACTTTTCAACATCTTTATTAACCTCCACTCTGCTTGTCTCCTCTCAACTATCATTCAATATGCCGATGATTCCGCAATCATCTCCAGCTCTGACAATATCACACACCTTCATACATTAACTCGAGAATCCCTCCACTCCACTCTGTAGAAAGATGGCTTACTTCCCACCAACTACTACTGAACCCTAACAAAACCAAACTTCTCTTGTTCCTCCCCACTTCCCTATACTATCACAAAACCTCCTCCACTGACTCCTCCTGGAATAATACTATTATCTCATCTGAACCCCATACCAAACTACTTGGTGTTATTATTGATGATCATCTCAAATTCGATCTACACACACAGCAGTGCATAAAAAAGACCCATCAAAAACTAGGTCTGCTCTATAGACATAATCAATACCTTACAAATGCTTCCAGACTCTCTCTTGCTCATGGCTTTCTTGTCCCCACACTGCTGTATGCAGCCCTTATTCTTACACACTGCCAATCTAACATTCTAACTAAACTAGAACTCTCCTATAACAAAATAGCTCGATTTGCGTCCATCCTACGTTACCGCACCCACTATTGTCGCCCTAATCCTAATACCACAGCTTCTCTTGACTCATGCAATTCTACATCAGTCTTCCTGTCTCTCTCCACTCTCATCCAGTCCTATACCCCCAATTGCTTTCTCCACAGCTCTCAATAGAACCTTTTGTAAGTCTATATGCCCAGCAAAAATATTTGTAAACTATTCTATAGCTATTCCATAACAAATGCATGGAACAAACTACCCCAAGAAGTCAGAAATATCACAGACTCTAACACCTTTAAAATAGCAGTTAAAGACTACTACCACAAATCATGGACATGTCTCTGCCACGACCCAACATAACCTATATTTCTTTAACAATGACTGTTGCCCTCTCAGATAATACCATACTTGTCCTCACGTGGCATCCTACCTGTTCTCCTTTCTTGTTTGTACTCCTCCTTTCTAGTCCTTACTCCAGTTACTTTTTTCAACTCTATACTACCTCTAACCGTATACCTTGGTAGTCTTCTCCACACAATATACTCTTTTACCTTGTGTTATTACTATATTCTTCTCTCACTACAACTTTCTTCAAATATACTAATATCTGGTCTCTGTTTGTCTTCTACAATATTTTTACATGCCTTTAAACCGTGTTGATAAATCTCTGTTACTTGTACTTTAGTATTCACTTCAGAACGTTTTCTTTTGTAAAAACTAAACTAGCTATGTTCTAAGAATGTTAGTTTTTATTGTATTTTTTTTTGTAATCTACTGTCTTTTTTGATTAATGTCTAAGTAATGTAATACTGGAGCTTTTCTTCTCGGGTCTCTGCTGAAAAAGGGCTCTGCTCAGCCAGACTAACCCGGTTAACAAATGTCAAATAAATAAATATTGTGAAATAAAGGAAATGGTTTGATGCTGCAGCAAATTCCGTTTTGGATAGCCTAACTTGATGAATTCAGCTGATTTACACCTGTCTGCATTTGCTTTGTAGTCATCATGGTATTTTTATAGTATGTCGACATAACCATAGTGCTGTGATTGCTCGATTATATGGCCTGTTTATGTCCAAGTGCCAAAGTATATCAATGTAGTTTACTAACGGGTGAAGTGTATGTTGATCTCACCAAAATATCTGGTCTTATGAACATTTTGCTCCTGATTCATAAGTTCTCAGCAGCTAGTCTAGCTTGGGAGCCTTGTTCTTAATTGTGATTGTGTTTTGTTACTGCTACTTTCAAGGATGACAGCTGCTACTCAAATGATAGACATCTGGGGAGATGTTAATCATTAGATGACTGTTGCAGTAGCTGAAGGCATATGGGATGTATCCTGCTAAGGATATGGTAACCATCCAGCATTCAGAGCTTTAGGGCACCTTACACATGCCGTAACTGCTGAACAGCTTGAGAAGAGCAGTATACAGTCAGTGCTTAGGGGAAACAAACCTTCAGAACTTTCTTGCTAGTGAAATGCACTTGCCTAATTTTTCACCAAGGCTGGGCAGATAAGTACCTCTTCTTCTTTCTTAGGAAAAGTTTACTTTTTCTCTAGGGTTGTTTGTATCTTTGATAAGAACTGTGTTTGTAGTGGTTGCTACAAAAAAAAGTTTTCACAAATGTTATTTTTTGTCAGGTGTCTCTGTTTGGGGAAAATTGCTTTAAAATTAGTTTTTGTATCAAGTTTTATTATATTATTTTATAATTATATATATAAATATAAATATATTATTATATGTTGTAATTGCTATGTAAATTGTTAATCGCTATGTAATCCAATGTAACTACTGTCTGTTTATTTTAACTGTGGAGCTTTTCTCCCCGGGCCTCCTCTGAAAATGGACCTACGTCCAGTCGGACACTCCCGGTCAACAAATATAAATAAATAAATAAATATTTTTGAAAAATTAAAGGTATGGGTAAGAACTTGAAGTTTTGAGGGATGTCACTTGAATATTTATTGCAAAACCGTAAAATTCCTGTCAGGTAGTTAACCAGCTGTTCAGGGTTCTGTTACCTGCTTAGCAGGCACTTTCTCGGGCTGGAAATGGAGTAGGCATTGAACTGTTAAGTTCTTCACTCTCCCTTTTGCAAGATTTCAGTAGTCAAGTCTGCTTCCTCTCTGCCTCAACTTCCAAAGGGTGACTTTACTGTGGCCAGATTAGATACCTTGGACTGTCCGTCACCTTCTGTCAATCCGGTTGGCATTGCTTGTTGAGAAGCTATTAAGGATTAAAGAGGTAGGCATATTCTTCATGGCTGTTAGGTTGTCATTTTTGAACAAGAGAGAGACCCTCTCTTGTTAGTCTCAGAGGAGGGTGTGTTCAATGCGTTACCTCAAGGCTGACCTAGGGTGCCTGATTTGAGGAGAAGACTCTCATCTTTGGGTTGGTCTTTTTTTAAGGGGAAGCTTCCAAGAAAAGAAAACAAAGTTAGGCAGATGTTTTCTCCTGTCGGGCATATACTTGACATGGAGGATTGGTTGTGTTTTGCTAAGAGCTTATTTCATGCCTTTCATTCCTTAAAATGTGATTGCGCACTGAGTTTTAAAACAAAAAATTTCCCACTCTTCCAGACACTGATTCCAGTCAGAAGGACAGGAATTAATTAGTGGTACCAAAGTGAAACACCAGTATCGTATCAAAAATACTACGACTCATTAAAGGTGGAATTTCCTTAGCCTGCAGTTCTTCATCCTGTTTTACTAGCATTAGAAGATGTTTTCGTGACTGTCAGACTCTTGCCCCTAAAAAGCTTGATAGATAATATAAGGTGTCTCATACCCTGAAATATCTGTTTTCCTAATCCCGGATCAGATCCTACAATTACTACTTTGGCAAAACCATCTGAAGCCAAACACCTTGTGAATACTTACCCTATCCCTTCTGACAGTTTGAATGGATCACTGTTGTAGTAGGGTTATCTTCTCTCCATCTAACTTTTGTGTTATTATTTTTTGACAGTGCGGTTGTTTTTCTTGACATGTACCTTTTAAGCAGGGCTCTAGCCTTCCTTATTCTGAGGCATGAAACCTCTGAAGGTTTGGTGTCCTAACCACTGATTTTATATGGCTGTTCTTGATATGTTCAGTTGTTACGGTGCATGGAAGACTCCCTAAAGCTTTGGCTGCTGGCTGGTTTTCTTATCCTTGGCAGGATATAACCCATATAGGTTAGGCTAACATGGCAGTGATCTATTGTAATACCTACTGTTGTGGTATATTAATTTGTGCAACTGTACTTTCCTCAGAACTTAGTACTGGAACCCTGCTTTTGCCACTTTTTATTAACAGCATTAACATCTCAATGTATGCATGTGACATTATCACGTAGTAGTTCACAACAGCATGAGATCAAACTGCTTTTCAAGACCTTATCAGATTTGGAACAGTGTCAAATTATATCAAGACTTTTTAAGACAAAAGCTATGCTGTTTGGTATCCTTGCCAGTTCAGTTTGTTACACCAACCAGGAACATTGTATTCAGCAGTTCCAGCGCCTTTCTAGAAAGAGCCAAACTTGTCACCTTGACAATTGGAATTTATTTTCCCAGTTTCACATCTCCTGACTGAAAAAAAAGTTTTTATCTAGCTAAAGTGAAATAAAATGTCCTCTTGCCTTACCATTGATAAACGTGTACTCCTCCGTTAAACTGAGATCAGCTATCTAAACTCTTGAACACATTTTGCAGATTTAGTCTCCTGTCAATTGTCTGAACTGACTGACTCCTTACTAAAGATGAAAGGGACCTGTCCCCAACTTTCTCATCTTGCAATGTTAGGTTTACTAAATACATTGGCTCTCAAGCCTTTCACCTGTATTTTAAACATTTTATAAGGCTTCATATTCTGCAAACGGTGTGATTTAGTTTGTCTATGTATTTCTTACTGTGAATATACCCCTGCTCACACTGGTATACTTATTTAACTATCATATATGTATTGATTGTCTGCCCCTTTATATTAATGTTATGGTGTCTTATGTAATTGCCAGTGGTAGAGCATGCATTCTTTACCTGTGTTTTGTCATTTTGGCAATATTTAATTTTATGTCGCCAGGTACATTTCTGCTGTTTGATGCATTCTTTACTTATGTTCATGTTTGTGTATTTTATTTACTGACTCTGACACTTGGTCTAGGTTATGGCTTAAAGGAGTCATTTTAAGTGAATCCCAGTTTAACTGATGTACTGTAAATTAAATGTTAGGGTGCTGATTGATCCTTCCTTCTTTTAGTCATGTAGATTAATTTGTAATATTGGCTTTCTATTTGCTGGTATCTGATAGCTTATGTGTATACCCGCGTAGCTCCTTAGTTTTTCAGTAAGTGTTTAACAAACAAAACTTTATCATAACCATTCTTAATTATCCTACATAAATTGATTGTGCAACATTTTACAATTCTTGTTACATCTGGCTCTCAACTTGGAAGTAAAAATCCTCTGGATATGCTCAGTGCTTCAGGTTATGCTTCTCACCATACCTCTGAACCTCTGGGCATTAAGCAGCATACATTAGACTTGAAGAATCTTAGCAGAGGGTCAGGAAGAGGAACAAATGCATAATTAGTGATAAGGAACCTTTGTATAGGCTTAGTTCAGTTATTGTTTGAAAGTTATACCCTTAAACAGGCCTAATTTTTTGGAAGAAATTCAGTAGTCACAAGACTAAAGGTAAAAATCGTAGAGGTATGTCTAAACAGTAGCATTTGAGAAGTGTGCTTCTGGCTTTCTTTCATGTAAACATTCATTACAGTAGTAGATTTCAACAGACATTTAATTCATACATTATGCAGGAGTTTTTCAGTGTGTCATATTGTGTCACTAACAGATGAAGGAGCAGCTTTGTAGCACATTGTACAGAACAGTACATCCATACAGCTTGAATACTTTCTTCTACACCCTTTTACTGAAGTTGCCTCCTCCCAACCTGATATATTTGTGTCATAGTCCATGTTGGCGTGAATGCCTTGAGTCGTACCTCCCTGGATTATATGAAGAGAGACACCTGACAGCCTGGGAAGACATGACTGACAAACCATGATGCTTTGCCTGAGATGGCTTGCATTTGTCTCCCTTGGGCTTCAGGCTTCTGGCAAAGGCTCTTGCCTCCCCCATAGTGCATTTTTTAGGCAATGCCATGAGGTCAAAACTACCAACATGAACATTTCATCAAAACTGAAATTAAAGGTCATGCTGCTAAATGCTAGAAGTCTAAACATGTAACTGCACTCATTGCAAGCATTGTTAACCCTGGAAGATGCTGACATTTGTACAGTCATAGAAACCTGGTTCAGAGCTGTGGAGAGCACCCCAGCCATACCAGATTACTCATCCTATCATACATTCAGACCCCAAACTGTGAGCAGCAAAGCAAAAGGAGTTGGAGTTGCAATTGCAATATGTATAAAAGACATGCACACCTCCAGGCTGGTCAGACAGTATGACTCACAGGAGACAATCCAGGTGCAGTTAACCATTGACAAGACCCCTGTTCAAATCGTAGATAGCTACAGGCCCCCCCCCACTTTGACTCAGGATATGCACTCCACCTATCTGGACCTCTTCGAATCTATCAAGATTCAACCCTTTACCCTGATCCTGAGTGACTTTAACTATCCAACCATAGATTGGAAGAAATACTCATGCCAAAACACAAATGCTCAGAGATTACTTGAGTTCGTTAATGCAGATACCTTGAACCATCTGGTTGACACCTCCTTCAAGAGGTGAAAATATCTTGGAATTGGTATTAACCAACATGAGTAACCACTGCAGCATCCCTATATCGTCATCCTCCCTGGTAAGATGCGACCACAAAGCGGTCACTTTCGAAGTCATCATCTCCCCTGACACCCCCCCCCCCCCCAGCTAGGGTCAAACAAAAAAACTACTCCAAAGCTGATTACAATCTCCTGAGGGAAAGTATAAACAGCTTCACAGTCCCTTCCCCCTCCATAGGAACTGGCATACATGTCCAAACCTACACCAAAGTACTATACGAGCATTTGTATAACTGCATGTAATTAGGAATACCCCTCAGGACAAAATCATCCTCCTCAAGGAAGAGTAAACCTGTCTGTTGGACAGCTGCAATAAGTAAACTCTATAATAAAAGGAAAAATTTGCTGTCCAGGACCAAGAAAGGAGCAGGTGCCGAGTTGGAAGCAATCTCCCCTTAGCCTGAACAAGCAAATAAGAGCACTACTGAAATCCTTCGAAACAAACTTAGAGTTTAAACTGGTCACATCTACTAAAGACAGTCATAAGGCCTTCTTCACATATGTCCTCAATCTCAAAGGAAGCACGCCGATCTGCTCAAATATGCTCAAATATGGTCGTCAAGGACACCACATACACAAAAGCAGTAGGTATAGTCAACCTGCTAGCAGACATGTTAATTGAAAACTTCACCTCTCTGTCCCCCCATCAGTAAATCAGGACCTCTCCAGTGTCTGCCCCCCTCCCCTTGTCTCAAGGGAGCAAGTCATTACTGCCCTTTCAAAGGCAAAAAAATACAGCCTCCATGGGACCTGATAACATTCCAGGCTGCATCCTATATGAACTTAGGCAGGAACTTGTAGTACCATTAGGCATCCTATTCAACCAAAGCCTGAGTACTGGCTTTGTCCCAGCCGTGTGGAGTACAGCCACCGTCATCCCTGTGCCCAAAGGTGAAGCATCCACCAATCCAGGAAATTATAGACCCATCAGCCTAACTAGCCTGATATGCAAGGCCATTAAGTGGATTATCATGGACCTTATTAACAAGGACATTGGCATCCTCCAAACACTCAATCCCACACAGTTTGGTTTTGTCGAGGGGAGGTCATGCCTGTTACATTTGGTCAACTTCTTTGAGGCAGTCACCAAACCATGGACAAGGGGAAGATGGTACACACTGCCTACCTTGACCTAACCAAAGCCTTTGATACTATTCCCTGTTTGGATATGATAGATAAACTCTCTCAACTAGGCATCAATCTGTATGTTACCAGATGGGTAGCAAACTGGCTCACTGATCAAACCCATCTAGTCAAAGTAGGGGAAGCCACCTCAAGCAGTAGACCTGTAATGAGTGGTGTGCTCTAGGGATCGGTCTTGGGGCATCTGTTTGGGATATACTTTTCTGAGGTGCAGGCCAAAACCAGTGGGCTATGGCTGACCAAGTTTGCAGATGACTGCAAGCTGGGAGCTGTCATCAATTCTCCTAGTGTTGTGGACATCCTCCAAGAGAGTCTCACCCAAACAAATGACTGGTGCCAGAAACATGGCCTCAAACTAAATGCCAAAAAATGCATCATCATCCCCTTTGGGGAGAGTGACGTCCCCACAAATTATCACATTAATAACCAGGTCTTAAGCTTGCAATCAGTTGGGACATGGGCATTCAGGTTGATAGCAAACTGACTTTTGGCCACCATATTGCCTCCGTTGTATGGAAAGCTCTCTACATGGCACACTTCATTAGTAAGGGTATCTCCTATATGGACAAGATGGTCATAACATCCCTGTATTTTACCCTTATAAGACCCATTATTGCGTACAATGCCTCTTTCGGCATGTACCTTACAAAGCAAATGCAGCAGCTGGAGAGACCATAGAGGTTCCTCACCAGGAGAATCCAGGGCCCTACACAGGCTAAAGGCCTTGTCCCTCTACTCAATCTCATACAGACTCCTCAGAGGTTGACCTCTATCTGGCATACAAAGGAATCTCAGACCCCACCTTGATAGGACTGCTGCGTATCCACAAGTCAGTCAAACTCCACTCGAGTAACCCACACGCTTGACCTCAACCTGGACTGTGACATCAGTAGGACTTGTTAGCGGGACAAATTAGTGTCCCAGAGACTCCCCCTTCTGTAGAATAGACTCCTTCTCCACATCAAGCAGAGTACCTCATTAACCCTTTTTAAGCGCAACCTGGATAACTGGATAGGAAACAGAAAATACACCCTTGCGATTTCACCTGCGTGCCTGCTGGACAGGAGAATCGGGTGCTGGCCTGTTGTAACATGGGCTAAATTCTTGGCTAGGCTTTTAAATACCTCAGGGCCAATAGCCTAGTAAATTGCTATGATCCTAAGTACCAAAATAGTCAGTCGTCACAATTTTAACAGACATCCCACCACATGGTGGCACTGTTGCATGTTATTGTGTAGCAATTTGCCTTCATTTTGAGAGGTGAACAAAATTTCAGTCACTTTTAGCTTCTGAATGAATATTGTACTCACACAATGCTGTAACTGGGGGATTGCATTGGAGTAGTTGAGAAATCTTAACTTATCCAGCTTCCTCATTCAGTCAACTCATCCATTATTACCTGCTAGCATGATCTCCATCTATTATAACCATGAAACTCACTCTCATCCGCATCCTTTAGTAAAATTCTTGTTGGAAGTTCCATCATACCCACAGTGCTTTCCACCTCCATGACTTTTCTTCTGCACTCTTCTTCCTACTCCCCCAACCTTTGTCACTTTCTTCCCCGTCTCTATTTTTTCTCTGTACCTTTCTAAGCTCCCATCACACTGCAGCTAATGACTTGCTAGTCTGTGGCCTTTAATACTGCAGATCTATACCGTTCAATATCTGCACCGCAGAGTGCACCATGCCTTTGTATGACCAAAGTAGTGATATGTAGAACAGCAGAATCTCTACATTTTTTGTGGCCATTTACATCTTATATTCATGTAATGAGTGCTTACGTTTTATGCACAAAACTGTACATATCTGTCAGGCTGTTCCACTCCATGATATCTGTATTGAATTATCTCCGTGTTGTTGCATGTTATAACACATTTTGAATACTGAAGGATTTTTTTTCTTGGGCTTATCTGAGCTACAAACAAAAATAAGAGTAAATAAGTCTGGCTATGGCATAATGCTGTATTGACAGTTTCTGGTTTATTTTTGGCAGTTCCTATTTTCATTATGCATCAATACCTTTCATGGTGGACAATATCACAGAAGACTGGACCTTCTGATGTCAGAGGCTCCATGCCTTCAGCGCTGGGCTTTCTCTAAACAATGCTGTGCTTATATAGGCCTTCTTTTTCTGTATAGTACTGTATTTTTATTAATCTAGAGTGACAGAACTGCTGTAACACAGTACAGAAAACTGTGTATCGAGATGTACTAGCAGGTGTTTTAATTGCAAGAAGATGGTAGGTCTACCAGATATGAACATAGATGTGAGGTTTTAAACATACTGTTGAGTGAGGCTAATATTGCTCAAGCTCAGAATTCTTTTCACTGTAACCCCCACCCTTCTTATCATACTCACCCTAATTATACTGTCAGCTGCTTTTAGCTCTACAGTCAAGTGTATTTCTTTCGAAAGTAAAATAAGGTGTCATGTGTATACTATTTTTACATTGTTTTTATGAGTGGTTTTTAACTTATAAATCTGCAGAGCTATGTAGTTACCAGCTAGCTAGTTCAAACTGTTTATGAATATAATACCATAATGCCATTTACATTTGATAGTCATAAAAAATACATAGAAGCATCGTTGGCATGTTACACTGGCTACCTATTCAGCCTAATTTGTATAGTTAATGTATTTTGGTTACCTTGCCTAAATTCTATCTTAACCCAGTACCAGACATTCTTGAAGGTCTATAGTCTAACAACCCTCCACACACATAGATAACAGTTTCCATTTATCCACTATTCTTCTTAAGAACAATATTTTTTAAAGTCTTAACCAGATAACAAGAATGAGTTCAATAATCTCGCACACTCTTCTCTCAAGCCATATGCTATTCTACTGTGTATCTTGTTTACCTATATCTTAGCTCCCTTTTTTTCAGCTATTCTTATGTCAATACATTTTGCTTGCACAACCTCTCCTTTTTCTCCATTGTCTTTATTTCACACTTACTAGCTTTTATTTGTACCTTCTCAGCTAGTTTGATATCTCAGTATGGGCTCTTTTTCTGAAGTGCAGATATATTTGGCTTCATAGCCTTTCCTTTCTTGTTATCCATTCTTTTTATTATCCTGCAAGTATTTATTTGTACTTTCTGAAATAGCTTAACATGCTTTATCCCAATATGGGCACCAGAAGTAAATACAGTGATCCAGGTGGGACTGGTACGTATAAAGGACAGTGTGACCCTGTTACTGGAGTCTAGTGCCTTAAGTCAATAACATCTATGTGGTGTGGAATATCACACCTCTAGCAGCCTACACACATCTTGCATTCCAAAGCATTTTCTGAAAAGTAAACTTAAAAGGCATAAGATAAACAAATCCAAATATTTTGTGAGCAATAAAAGCTATAAAAACTGTACAAATAGAAATGTTGTTAGTAAAAAGTATTCATTTCATTGGTAATAGTCATTGCATTCATAGTCTTTTCCATAAATACTGTAATATGTTATAATGCACATAAACACCAAATTATATTTTTTCTAAACTCACAGATTTTCATACATTGAAAATTATACAACCTAGGTATGTATTCTTAGAGATTTTTTGTTAACCTGACGTAAATTTTTACATGACAGCAAGAAATTCATCTTACAAGTACATGCTTATTGAGATGTGCAAAAACTTATGAAAACATATGTTCAGTTGTATAATTAGCAATGTAAGTAATACTGGGTATCTCTCAATATATGCAACTTACAGTGCAAATATCAAGACAGTTTTCTTCATCATCCAAGGTTTCACCAAATGTCATGCAACAGTTGGTAATTCACTTGGTTTTTGAAGTGTTAAGTACCTATGGAAATATTGCTTATTTTCATAGTTACAAACAGAGAGCTAGCAATATTTCCAATATAGTGTTATAAACCGGAATTTTCAGTGAATTGTCCTGCCTCCCGTATTGGTGTTTCATACCATACACCTCAACAAAATGTAGATCTCTGTTATAAAAATAAGAACATAAATATGAACAATAAGTGGCAAACAAAAATTCATTTCTCCACTTCAGGACATCCTGAGTTAATAATTTTAGTGTCATTTGTTAACTCCTTGCCCTTTCTAATACAACTAATTAACTGGTAAGTCACTTAGTTAAAGAAGCCAGACCCCAAAATATTCTAGATGTCATAAGGAGGTATGGGTGGGAACTGAAGGTATACAAAAAAGGTGTTATAGGCTTGAATGGGTTCAGGGTATAGTCCAGAGTCTTACTGACCTTGGCCGCAACTTTTTATAGGATCCATATAATTGTAGGAGATTACTAGGCCATTGTCCTGGAAGTCATTTTAAGCCTAGCTGTTTCATTCCAGTGTAATACCATAGAAATGCTAGTGAATACCCAAGATTGCATTTAGTGATGACTGCCTATGTCCAGGAGGGTTGTGGGCGCTGTCCCCAGTAAGAATTTATGGTGCCCCATCCACTCGTCCAGATTCCTCTTGAACAGTGTTAGAGGTGCTCCGTTTCACACAAATTGGTAGCCTGTTCCAAAGGCGCAACAGTCACTGGGAGATAACTCAGTCCCTCCAGCATGTCCTATTTATGTCGCAAGCCATATTTAGGTCCATGGAACAGATAACCTTAGTCCCATTTGACTTATGGATATATACAGCTAGTTCGTTAGGTTTGGGTCTTGGATTTCTCTGTAGGCCAGGTGTAAGTCTCCCCAAAGAAGTCTCTAGGATATGGAGTATAGTGACATGGACTTTAGTTGGTCTGTGTAAGGCATATGCTGGAGACCCTTGATCTTCTTTGTTAAAAACCTCTGAGGTCTCTCCAATTGCTGTAGGTGTTTTGTAAGGTACATGCTGAATGGGGCACTGTACTCAATTACAGGCCAAATAAGTGAGTATAGCGGGGTTATAACCTCTCTTGCTCTCAAGGCAATGCCTTTACTAATCAAGTGTGCTCCATAGAAAGCTTTCCTTACTACAGTAGACACATGGTCGTCAAACTTAAGGTTGCAGTTAACTTGTAATCTCAGTTCCCTTACCACTTCATGGGTACTTATTGTTAATTTGATAGTGTGAAGGGATATTGTTTGTGCTGAAGGGAATGATGATGCGTTTCTTTGCATTCAGTTTGACACCATGACTAATACACTAGTTGTCAGTCTGCGTGAGACCCTCTTGGAGTACACTGTCATCATTTGGAGATTCAGTGATTGCACCCAGTTTGCAGTCGTCTGGAAACTTGGTCAGCCGCACCCCCTTAGTTTTGACATGAGCATTTGAGAAGTATATACCAAACAGAAGGGGGCCCAGCACTGACTCCTGTGGCACCGTGCTTGGTAACAGGTCTGCTGGTTGATGTGGAGTCATCCACTGATAGTGTCTCTCTGGTTTGTGAGCCAGTTGTCAACCCATCTTACAAGTGGGTTTACATTCCCTTTGCTAAGTTTATCGATAATGCCTGAATGTGGGAGTGTGTCAAACTTTTCCCACATGTTAGTATGCTGTGTGCACAGATTTGCCCATGTCACTGGACCTGGTCACAGTTTGAAAGAAATCCACCCAATTTAATAGGCAGGATCTTCCCTTGAAGCTGAATTGGATAGGATCCAAGGTTTGGAGGTCACCTATGTCTTTATTTATGAGGTCCATAATGATATGTTTCATGGCCTTACAGATGAGGCTGATCAGGCTTATGGGTCTGCAATTCCCTGGGTCTGTTGCTAGGCCACCTTAGTGGAGGGGAATAACTGTTGCTGTTCTCCATTCTGCAGGAACAAAGTCTGTGGTTAGGCTACGATTGAAAAGGGTACTTGGTGGCAATGCTAGCTCATGTTTTAGCCTGTTTAGAAGACGGCCTGGGATGTCATCTTGTCCCATAGAGGCTGTGTTTTTTGCCTTGTACAAGGCTTTGAGGACCTTTTCAGATGTGTAGGGTGGGGGTGAGTGTGTGGAGGAAGGTTCTTGGTAAGTTAGGAGGGGATAAGGGAGTGAAATTTTCACCAAACCTATCCACTACCAGGTTTGCTACCTCTGTGGGGTTAGTGTGTACGATACTGTTGGCCACTAGTTCTGCACATGCTTGGATCCTAGTTTTTGGGCTATGTACGTAGCTGTAAAGGGCCTTATGGAGAGCTTTGGCTGTACTTGCTAAGTTTCTCTCAAAGGAGCCCTTGGAGGATTTGGCAAGTTGTCTTATTTGCCTGTCGAGGCTGAGAAGGGTGCTTTTCCATTGCTGGGGCCTTGCCTTTGTTTTCTTGGACAGAATTTTTTTGCGTTTATTGTAAAGTTCGTTGATGCTGGATGTCCACTATGGCAGCTTGTTTTTACTTGGGGCTGTGGTTTTGATTCTTTCTGGTACACCCGAGTTTATACACTTATGCAAGTGATTGTACAGGATTTAGTGCAAGCTTCAGCGTTGTTATCACTTACAGCTTCGGTTGGGGCTTGGAATGCATTTTATACCTTCACCTAGGAGGGTATAGTTTGCCTTGTTGAAGTTTTTTAGTCTGATTTCACCCTTTGTGAATTCTGGTGTTAGTGCCAGCTCGAAGGTGACTGATTTGTGGTCAGTTTTAAATAATGAGGGTCTGACAGTTGCGGCAGTTCATCTGTTTGACATGTTGGTGAGGACCAGATCTAGAATGTTTGTTCCTGTTTTCGGGGTATGGGCAGTTTGTTCCAGGGCATTTGAATTAACAAAGTCAAGTAACTTTTGTGGTAGCGAGTTAGGGCTAGTATAGATTTCCCAGCTGATGGTGGGATAATTGAAATCTCCCATTACCAGTGTGTTTGGTAAAATTTGGATAATCTCCAATTTGATCAAGTAGACTTTGTGGGCGTAGTGACCCATGGAGGGAGATTTATAACTGGCTGTGACTTGAATGGGGGTCTTGCCCACCGTAACCTGGATTTGGAGTAACTCCATGGAGTTATCTAGCCTAACCAGACGGAAGGTGAGTTTATCTCTAATATAGATTGAAACACCACCACCTTTGGTTTTCACACATTTATTTTGCAGTCTAAAGATGTGGAAGGCATTGTAGCCTTGCAGGGCTGGGGCACTCTCTGATGTCTTGAACCAGGTTTCTGTGACTGCACAGACCTCTTCATCTTCTAGTGATAGAAGTACTTCCAGAGAGTGCAGTTTTTGGTTTAAGCTCCCAGCATTTAGCATTATGATCCTTATTTTGTTCTGATTGGTTAATTTTGCATTGGTGATGTTGTTTTTGAGACCTTGCCTAAAAAAGGCATTCTGGGGAGGGCAAGAGCCTTCGCCATCTGCCAAAAGCCTAGAGGTGCCAGGTGCAAACCGTCTCTGGCAAAGCAGTGAGGTTTGTTGACCATGGCTTCCCAGGCTGACCGGAACTGGATCCCCTTTGAATTACACCAAAAACTAAGCCAGTTATTGAAATAAATAATTTTTGCTTATACTGTGGCATCATTCTAGGTGAGGATAATATGCTGCTCAAGGCTAGAGACATACCTGTCTGGTACACATACTCAGAGAGCTCAACCATGTCTCTCTTCATATAGTCCAGTGAGGTATGTCTCATGTCATTTATGCCAACATGAACTATGACAGAGTCATAATGATACTTGTTGCTGTGAGACCCAAGTGTATGGGTGATCTGATGAATCCTGACAATGGAAAGCAGCTTGACTGTGACTTTCTCCTTGTTCACTTGTCCAACCTGGTGAGTGGGATATCCATGTATCTCACTGTTGAGTCTGCAATGACAAGAACATTTAGTTTTCGAGTTTTACGCCTTACGGACTTGGTGGGCAAGACACTGGTGTTGCTGTGTGTCAAGGGTGCTGTGGGGATTGTGTTAGTTGTAGCACTCTTGTGGTTTGGAGGTCTCTGGTGTTTCGGTAAGTTTTTTGAGAGAACCTCTGTGTATGTAGATTTTCGTGTTTGATGCATACTGTGTGCATGATGAGTGGATGGGAAATAGGAAATACATCTCGGGGATCACTTCTGTGGCTCTGCTCGACAGGGGCACAAGAAATTAACTCTCTTGGGTGGCGTAAGACAGGGAACCTTGTTGGCTAGGCTTACTTAGGCCCTTGGGCCGATAGCCTAGTACCTACCTATGAGTAGTGGTATGTGTACGAGTAGTGGTACTATGTGCATATGTAGTGGTTGGTGAGTTGACAACCTTTTCCATGTTGCTGTTTTGAGTGAGAGAGAGAGAGCATGGATTCAAGATTCTTGGTGTAGCTACATCTCTCGAAGTCTGTACTAGTGAGTTATTATTTTCAGTATACCTGGTATGTTTCCTTTTTTTTGTTTTTTGTCTGTATGTTTAAGTTTCACTCTTCCAGTTTAAATTAAATTTAAGGTTTATAACAGATCAGGTGAAGTTCAGTACATGTTTTCCAGTTAAACCTTAGTTGCCACTTCACAGCCCACTCTGACATGATCCTCCAAATGGAACTGAGGAGAGTTTCCCTATATTCAGCTCTCCTTTCTGTCTTAGTCATCCACAAATAGGTTAATCATGTTGTCACTGTCCTGTCATAATGCCTGACACAGGATTTCATAGAACAGTGGGTAGAGGGCATGACTTTTAGTGGAACCCACTAACAGCTTATTTTTCCATACTGTACTTGGTTCCTACCATTAAGCCACCTTACTTGTTTAGTCAGTTTCTGTTATACTCTATTTCTTTTCATTTCGCCTTTCAGTCTAATGTTAGGGTCTGAGTTTAAAGGCTGCAGTGAAGGAATGGTATACAACAGTAATTGGGTTTCATGTCTCAAGTTCAGCATAATTCTGTTACAAAACTGAATCTGTCTTGACTGACACATGAGCTGTTTTCCTGCAATCCATGCTGGTACTTTACCTGCAGATGTTCTTTGTGTTTCACTGTTGCAGTCATGACATTTGGGTTATCCCTGCCAGGGTAGCCCTCGGCCAGCCCGAATACCAGAGGCTTAGTATTTCTGCGTCGGTTGCTGTCGCTTGTGTACTGACGTCAGGTCATCAGTAGTATAAAGTAAGGCAGCCGACGCCAGTACATCAATCTTTCTTGCCATGGAGCCCGAAGCAGAAGCAGCTCGCATGAGTGCCGGTCGGCCGCTGCCTGAGTTTTCATCTCCGAATTGAAGTTGAAGTCTTCTAAAGCAAAGTACCCTATTGGGGATCCTTTTCTCTTGCACTAACCGATGTCAGAAAAAGTTAACAATTGTCTCGCCTGTGGAAACTGAATACCACACTGAGACTTCCACTCTTACTGCATCACTTGCTTAGTCCCAGACCACAACGTCCCCTGTTGTCGCTTCTGTGCTTTGTTCAATGCCAGAACTTTCCATCGTCAGGCCCTTATTGTAGCCAGATACTTTCGTTTACAGTCTTCGAATTCCGATATGGCTTCAGTAATTCGTCCGACAGCAGATCTTCTGAAAAAACGTAACCGACGCTTCCGTTAAGCTAGTCATCAGTCCTCTGGTACTCAGAGGTGCTTTCGCAGCCCCTGACGCCTGCTTCTGTTGATTCACAGGCTGCTACCGAGACCCTTTCGGAGTCTGGTATGCCGCAAAACTCTTCTTTGACTAAGGATCCTGCGGTCGTCTCTACCTTGGATGGGTCCGGAGCCGCTGAGCAGGCACCGGCTTCCGAGGGAGTCCTTTGCACTACCAAATCTCGAAACAAACAGACGTCTTATTTTGCAACTACCATTTTTTGAAAAACGACCAAGTTTCTTAGGCCCAGGGTCCGAACCACACCCAAGAAACCGACCCACTCTCAGGCACCTGCTACCTTGCCTCAGTCTCAAATGCTTAAAATGGCGGAAGACCCTATCATGCTGATCAGGGGAAGCCAAGCTACCCCCTCATAAAGGAAAAGAGATCTGTCCCCTGTAGATGCTCTTTGTGTTTCACTGTTACAGTCATCACACTTGGGTTATCTGCCTGCAGGTAGCCCTCAGTCGGCCCGAATACCGGAGTCTTGGGATTTCTGCATCAGATGCTGTCACCTCTTCCATGACGTCAGGTCGCTAGGGGGTATAAAACATGCAGCCGATGCCATTACATCAGTCTTTCTTGTCGAGAAGGAGCCCGAAGCAGAAGCAGTTCACAAGTGCCGGTCGGCCGCTACCTGAAATTTTGGTTTTTTGAGTTTCAAACCTGAAGTCTTCTAAAGTCAAGTACCCCATTGAGGATTCTTTGTTCTTGCTCTAACCAATGTCAGAAAAAGTTAACAATTGTCTTACCTGTTGAAAGTCTGTGGAAATACCTCATCGAGATTTTCTTTCTTACTGCGTCACCTGTTTAGGCCCAGACCATGGCGTCCCTCGCTGTCGGTTTTGTGCCTTGTATAACGCCTGAACCATTCATCGTCAGGCAGTTTTTGTAGCTAAATTCTTTCGCTCTCATTCTCCTTATTCCGAAATGGCTTCGGTAAGCCATCTGACTACAGATCTTCCGAAAAAGTGCAAAGACAGAGAGAGACTGCATAGGTCAAAAACTGCAGACGACGCTTCTGTTAAGCTAGTCGCCAGTCCACCGTTACTCAGTGAGTGCCTTTGCAGCCCCTGATGCCCGCTTCTACAGATTTGAAGGCCTCTGCTGAGACCGATTTAGAGTCCGGTATGCCACAAGATGCTTCTTCGACTATGGAAGCTGCCGATGTCTCTATCTTGGATGAGTCCAGAGCCGCTGTGCAGGCACCAGCTTCTGAGAGTGTATTCCGACCTACCGATATTTGTATTAAACCAACGACTTTTTTAACTAAAACTGCCGAGTTTCTCAGGTACAGAGTTCGCACTAAGCCTAGAAATCCAACATCCAAAGCGCATGCTCAAGCTCCCATGCCACAAAAACAAATGCTTAAAATGACTGAAGACCTTATTTCTCTAATTAGGGGAAGCCAGCCTTCCCCTGTTAAAAGACAAAGAATTGAATTTCCTTATGATTCTACAGACCAGGAGTCCGATGACTCTGACCCTTCTGATTACCAGAACATGCCCTTATCTACCTATGAGGATTCAGATGCAGAGGAATCCATTCCCTCTGCATCCCCTCCAGAGGATTTTTCTGTTGGTGAAACCTTGCATACCTTAAGAGAGCATTTTTGTGGGGAATGCCAGGACTATCCTCAGTCCAAAAAGACTCGGGGAATTTTTAGATTTGCCTCAGCACAGGCCTTTAGCTATACCCCCTGTCCTGGATATTGTAGATGTCTTCATGGAATCCAGTCTTACTCCTGTCACTTTACCACCTGCTCCTAGAAAACCTGACAGGTACTACAGAGTACCTGACTCTCTCAAATTTCTCTTTAAGAATCCTACTGCGGATCCAGAGATTATTTTGCTATGGACCTAAAGGCATTAAGGCTACTACAGCCAAACTCCCTACCCCTTCAGACAGGGATTCTAGAGCTTTAGACAGCTGGGGTAAGAAGGTATATACCTCTGCAACTCTTGACTTCAGTGCTTTGAATTGCCAGTTTCACATGTTGAAGTACCAGCAACATATTATGGAACTAATTAAACAAAAAATGGTGTTACTTCCAGATTGTGCAGAAAATAGACTTGCAAGAATTAATACATTCTGCAACCCAAGTTAGTAAACATGCTCTGCAGTGTGGGTTTGATGCCATAGAAGCATCTTGCAGGGCTGCTGTCACTTTGTCTGTACTGAAAAGGCATGCTTGGCTGAAGGAACAAGTCTTGCTAGACCACGTCAAAGCAGAATTACTAGATGCTCCATTAAATCAGGATTGTTTGTTTGGCACAAAAGCAGAAGTGCTTAAAAAGATGGAAGAAAAAGCTAAATCTGTGCAAACTGTCAAAGATATCTTACAGGTGCAGCCACCTAGATTCAGTAGGCATTGGCCTTCAAAAAACTGGTCCTTTCCAGTCCCTCCCAGGCCTTCTCAGCCCAAACCCAGGGGAAACAAACCCCCAAGACTACAGTCTCAGGGTGTGCAGAGATCTAAACAATGGAGTGTTTCCACCACAAAAACAGGGAGTGGTGAGCCACCCCCTTATGGAAAAAGTTCACAATGACTTTCCAATTATCCTTCCCAGCCATGCCCAAATACTTGCACCCCTAGGAGGAAAACTCGCCCTTCATGCAAAAAACTGGATGTCCATTACTTGTGATCAATGGGTTCTAAACATTGTATCCCAGGGATACAGATTCTACTTCCACTCACTGCCACCCCCAAGCAGGTTGCCAGACCTTGCTCCAAACCAGTGGGCAGAGGCTCAAAAGCAAGTACTTTCCCATCTCCATGTCAGGGCTACTCAACCTGTTCCAGTAGAACAAAGGGGACTGGGTTTCTACTCCAGACTGTTCCTGGTGCCCAGAAAAGAGAGCTCTTGGCACCCTATCCTGGATCTATCAATTCTCAACACCTTTCTGGTGATCCCACTGCAACCACTTCTTCCTTTGCTAGCCAAGGATGCCTGGTTAGTCACCCTAGACTTAAAAGAAGCTTATCTGCACATCCCCATAAGGGGTCTTGCAGGAAATATATACGTTTCAGGGCAGGCTCTATGCATGATCAGTTCTCTGCACTTCCCTTTGGCTTATCTATTGTGGCCAGAGTATTCACAAAGTGCCTGGCTCCAACTGTTGTGTACTGTAGGCAGAGAAATATTCAAATTTACCCATACTTGGACGATTGCCTAATTCAGACGGACAGTCAGGAATTGCTACTTCAGCACTTAGCATTTGTAAAAAGACTTCTAACTTCGCTGGGATACACCATCAATGAAAAGAAATCCCAACTGGTGCCCAGCCAACAAATTGTATTCCTGGGAGCAAGCTTGAACACAACTTCCTCACTCCAGAAAAGCAGGTCCATTTGACAAACTATTTCAAACTAATGGCCACCAAAACCCAGCTGTCTGCAAGGAAAATACTGCAAGCCCTTGGGTTCATGGCCTCATGCTTTCTGCTAATTTCATGTGCAAGACTGCATATGAGGAAACTTCAGTGGTACTTAAAATGTGTCTGGTGTCAACATTCTCAGGACTTGGAAACAGCGATTCCTATCATACCTTGTCTAACGGCAGAGTTCCTTTGGTGGGCAGAGGCATGCAACCACAACAAGGAACTTCCTTTCACTCAACCCCCGCTGCCCAAACCCTGACAACAGACACATCAGACTATGCATGGGGGGGGGCTCACGTGGCAGGCAAATGCATTCAAGGCAAATGGAGCCCAGAACAAATTCCCCTGCATATCAATCAGAAAGAGATGCTAGCTGTACAGAATTCTCTGACAGCCTTCAAATACCTTATCCTTCCAGGATAGCTCCTGATAAAGACAGACAACACCACAGTTATGTGATACATAAACAAGCATGGGGGTAACTCATTCTTACACACACTGTAGGTTAGCCATGGCCCTGTGGAACACAGCCTTGAGCAACCAAGTGCACCTACAAACTCAATTCCTGCCAGGCAAGCAGAATTCACTGGCAGACGACTTAAGCAGAAATCTACTGGACCCTCACGAGTGGAAACTGGAACCCAACTCATTCAAACTTCTAACCCAGAGGTGGGGAACACTGGAGGTGGACCTTTTTGCCTCCCCCCAAAACCACCAATTGAGCAGATTTTGCACCAGGAACCCTCACAGCAGAGCCTGGCAGGTGGATGCCCTATCCTTTAAATGGAAAACCTCTCAATTTATGCCTTTCCTCCTCTGCCCCTCCTCTCAAAAGTACTACTCAAGATCAAACAGGACAGGCTAAGGGCAATCCCTACTGCACCAGATTGGCCACGCCAGCACTTGTACCCACTTCTACGCAGTCTGACAGCAGTGCCACCCTGGCACCTACATCAAACACCTTCCCTGCTGTCTCAGCAGGAGGGACAGATTTTGCATCCACAGCTGCAAACCCTAAACCTTGCAGCCTGGCTTATGCCCTGAATACACCACCAGCATCTCTCAGCAATCAGGTGCTGGACGTCATCTTTGAGGCCAGAAGGCCTAGTACTAGGAAATCCTGTGCTGAAAAGTGGAAAAGATATTGTTCCTGGAGTCAGTCTCAAGGAAAGGACACAGCTGTGCCCACCTTACCTCAAATCCTTGATTACCTTGATTACCTAGGAGAGCTCCCACCCCAGCCTGGGACCCTAACTTTGTACTGGAGAAGCTCACACTTCCCCCTTTTGAACCTGTTGCTTCAGCAGAGTTAAAATTCCTCTCTTGGAAAACAGCCTTACTTCTAGCTATTACATCAGCAAGAAGAGTGTCTGAGTTACAGGCACTAATGGCGGTGGAGCCCGTCATTATTTTCCATGCTGACAGGGTTTCCCTCAGGACTAACCCACCCTTTATGTCCAAGGTGGTATCCAGTGTGGCTTTAAACCAATCCATCCATGTGCCAACCTTTTTCCCTAATCCTCAGAATAAAGTGGAAAGGCCATTTGCCAACCTTTTTCCCTAATCCTCAGAATAAAGGGGAAAGGATCCTGCACTTCTTGGACGTGCTCAGACAGCTAAGGTTCTACCTTGACAGGACTAAGCCTTTCAGAAAATCTGACCAGCTGCTAGTCAGCTTTGCTACAGGGGCAGAGGGCATTTTTTCTAAATCCAGAGCTGTATTTGCTACAGCAGTCTTACAAGGCCTGCTAGCCAGCCCTAACACTTATTGACTGCCTCCACCCTTCCTCAGCTTTGGGAATCAACCCAAGTGTGATGACTGCAACAGTGAAACACGAAAAACATAGTACAGTTGTGTACACTTACCATAAATGTAGATGTTCGAGTGTATTCACTGTTGCAGTCCTGGTTTCCCTCCCACCAGCCCCCCTGGCTTTCTCTATCCTTTCTACCTATCCTCTTTATGGCCATTTTTTTATGGCAGGGATATTTACTTTTTACTGGAGGTGTTCTACACCATGTAATAGCTTCCAATTTTGGGGACTCCTGACATCTGGGGCAAGAAAAACTGATGTAATGGCATCGGCTGCATGTTTTATACCCCTGACGTCATGGAAGAGGCAACAACATCCGAAGCAGAAATCCTAAGACTCTGGTATTCGGCCCGATTGAGGGCTACCTGCAGGCAGATAACTCAAGTGTGATGACTGCAACAGTGAATACACTCTAACATCTACATTTATGATAAGTGTACGCAACTGTACTTTTTGTCTGAGCAAGAGTCAGGTGAATCTGATGCATATGACTATGAAGACATGCAACCCCTCTCCACTTATGAGGATTCTGATGCAGAGGACTCCATTCCTTCAGCCTCTCCCCAGAGGATTTTTCCTTTGGGGAAACCCTGCATACCTTAAGTGAGCATTTCCAATGGGAAAGTCAGGACTACACTCAGTCTAAAACGATATTCAAGGAATTCTTAGATCTTCCGCAACACAGACCCTTGGCCATCCCCCCAGTCCTGGATGTTGTGGTTGATGTTTTCCTTGAATCCAGCTCGACTCCTGATGCCCTACCTCATGCTCCCAGATAACCAGACAGGTACTATAGAGCCCCTGACTCATGCAAATATCTTTTTAGAAATCCAACAGCTGAACCTGAGGTCATTTCTCAAGGGCCAAAAGGGATTAAAGCAACCTCTGCGAATCCCACCCCTCAGACAGGGATTCCCGAGCATTGGACAGATGGGGTAAAAAAAAGTATACACCTCAGCTAATCGTGGTATCCGGGCACTAAATTGTCAGTTCTGTATGCTGAAATTTCAGCAACATACCCTGGAACTCCTTAAACAAAAAATGTCTTCCCTTCCTGCTTGGGCAGAATCTAAAAATTTACAAGACTTAATGCATTCTACAAGCCAAGTAACTAAACACACTTTGCACAGTGGTTTTGACATCCTGGAAGCTTCTTCCAGGGCAGCAGTCACTGGATCTGTCATTAGAAGACATGCATGGCTTAAGGAAACAACCACTGCCAGACCATGTCATATCTAAATTGTTGGATGCCCCCTAGCAGAAGCTCAAAACCAAATCCTTTCCCTTCTCTCTATGAGAGCAGTAGAGCATGTTCCTGCAGAACAGATAGGCCAAGGCTTCTACTAAAGACTTTTTCTGGTGCCCAGAAAAGAGGGCACCTGGCACCCCATCCTCGAATTATCAATTCTAAACGCCTTTCTGGTGATCCCACAATTCAAAATGCTCACCCTCCAGCAGCTGCTACCCATGCTCTCCAAGGACGCTTGGCTAGCCACCCTAGATACAAAAGAGGCCTACCTCCACATTCCTATCAGGGAACCATGCAGGAAATATCTCCACTTCAAAGCAGGATCTCAACCCTTTCAGTTCTCTGCGATTCCCTTTGGCTTATCTACTGCTCCCAGTGTTTTAACAAAATGTCTGGCTCCAGCCATTGCCTTTTGCAGATAAAGAAATATTCAAATTTACCCATACTTGGACAACTGCGTCATTCAGGCAGACAGCCAGGAAAAACTGCTTAAGCACCTGGCCTTTGTAAAGACACTACTAACCTCCCTAGGATACACAATCAACGAAAAGAAATCCAAACAGGTGCCCACCCAAAAGATAATTTTCCTGGGAGCAAGTCTGGACACAGCATCCCAGATGTCATTCCTTACACCAGAGAAGCAAATTTTCCTGACAACCTACTTCGCTCAACTAGCCACCAGGCCCCAGCTGTCTGAAAGGAAGATCCTGCAAGCTCTGGGGTTCATGGCATCTTGCATACTACTCATTCCATGTGCCAGACTGCACATGAGGAAACTTCAGTGATACCTAAAGAGCCTTTGGTGTCAACACTGTCAAGACCTGGAAACCCTTCTACCTATAATTCATTGCCTCAGAAAGAAATTTCTTTGGTGGGCAACAGCATGCTCCCACAACAAGGGACTGCCCTTCTTCCTATCCCCCGGTGGCCAGAACCTCACCATAGACTCATCAGACTATGCTTGGGGTGCACACCTGGATGGCAGGTGCATACAGGGCCAATGGAGCCATCAGGAAATCCCTCTGCACATCAGTCAAAAAAGATGATGGCTGTGCAGCATGCCTTGATAGCTTTCAAACCGCTTCCATCTCCAGGGGTTCTACTGATCAAAACAGGCAACACCACTGTGATGTGGTACGTCAACAAGCAGGGAAGGACTCACTCCTACCCTCTGTGCAGGCTGGCCATGACCCTTTGGCTTACAGCCTCTTCCATGCAACTACACCTGTTAGCACAATTCCTACCAGGCTGTCTCAACTCTCTGTCAGACCAATTAAGCAGAAACCTTCTGGACCCACATGAGTGGCAACTCAGCAGAAGTATTTTCACCCTATTAACTCAGAAATGGGGAACCCCAAAGGTCCGACCTATTTGCCTCCCACACCAACCATCAGCTCAGAAATTTCTGCACCAGGGAGCATCACTGCATAGCTTGGAAAGTGGATGCCCTGTCCTTCCTCTGGGTCAATCTATCAGTCTACACCTTTCCTCCCCTACATTGCATCCCCAAGGTACTGCTCAAAATAAGGGAGGAAATACCAAGGGACCATCCTTATAGCTCCAGACTGGCCCTGACGACACTGGTACCCCTTGCTGCGCAGCCTGTCCCCGCTGCCTCCATGGCATCTTCCTCAGATTCCAAACCTCCTGACCCAGAGGGAAGGGGAATTCATGCATCCCAAATTGCAGACACTCGATTTGGCAGCTTGGCTTATTCCCTAAGCCCGACCCAATCAGCCATTCTAAGTAAACAGGTTCTGGATGTTATCCGTGAGGCCAGATGTCCTAGCACCAGAAAGTCTTATGCAGATAAATGGAAAAGGTTCTGCATCTGGATCCAGGCTAATGGAGCCAATACACCATAGCCCTCCACCCCCTGTCATCCTGGATTACTTAGCTAACCTACTACACAGCGGTCTCTCTTTCTTCTCTATACAAATTCATGCCTCTGCTATTTTTGCTCATTTTTCCACTGAGCAACCCCTTTTCTCACACCCTTTGATCAAACAGTTCCTCAGAGGGGCTAATAACTTGAGGCCCCCCAGAAGGGCACCAGCACCAGCTTGGGACCTTAACTTTGTCTTGGAAAAGCTCACCCTGCCCCCTTTCGAACCAGCTTCTTCTGCAGAGCTAAAATTGTTCTGGAAGACAGCTTTCCTTTTGGCCATCACTTCAGCCAGAAGAGTCTCTGAGCTGCAAGCACTCATGGCTGTGTAACCCTTCATCATCTTCCATGCAGACAGGGTATCCCTCAGAACTAACCCATCCTTCATGCCCAAGGTGGTGTCCAGTGTGGCTCTCAACCAATCCATTCATTTGCCCACCTTCTTTTCTAATCCCCAGAACAAGGGGGAAAGGATTCTTCACTCTCTAGATGTGCACACACAGCTCGGATTCTATCTGGACAGGAATAAATCCTTCAGAAAGTCTGATCAATATGTGGTTAGCTTTGCTGCAGGGGCAGAAGGCAAAGCCATCTCCAAGTAAGCCATTTCCAAATGGATAGCACACTGCATCCCTTTCTGCTACAAACAGCATGGAAAACTTCCCGCCAAGAGGGTCAGGACACACTTCACCAGAGCAGCCTCCACCTCTGCAGCTTTCCTAAGAGGGGTCCCTACCAAGGACATCCTTGAGGCTGCCACCTGGACATCTGTTCACACTTTTACCAAGCATTGCCACCTACCTCTCTTCTCCAAATCCATGGCAGGGTTTGCCTCTGCAGTCTTGCAGGGCATCCTAGCCAGCCCCTAGTTTTCTTGACTGCCTCCACCCATTTCCTCAGCTTTGGGTATCTACCCAAATGTGATGACTGCAACAGTGAAACACGAAGAACATAGTACAGTTGTGTACACTTACCATAAATGTAGATGTTCGAGTGTATTCACTGTTGTAGTCCTGGTTTCCCTCCCTCCATCCCCCTTTATTCCCTTTCTTTCCTTACAAGGGACACTTTGGTATTTATTTTCCACTGGTGGGGTTCTTCCACCAGAACCTGCCCTCCTACTTTGGGGGCTCCTTACAGGTTAGGGCAAGAAAAACTGATGTAATGGCGTCGGCTGCCTTACTTTATACTACTGATGACCTGACGTCAGTACACAAGTGACATCAACCGATGCAGAAATACTAAGCCTCTGGTGTTCGGGCTGGCCAAGGGCTACCCTGGCAGGGATAACCAAAATGTGATGACTGCAACAGTGAATACACTTGGACATCTACATTTATGGTAAGTGTACACAACTGTACTTGTCCAGAAAAAGCACTAGCCTTCTAACTAAAGTCAGGCTTGCAGGTCAGTAGTTTATTCTAGATAACCCCTTGTGGGCCAGCATCACCATGACCACACACCAGTTGTTTGGTACTTCACCACAGCTGAGTGACTATCTGAGGAATGCTCTTAAAAGAGATCTGCAGATACACCTGCCAGATTCTTTATAATTGTGGGAGGTATTGTCAGGACCCAAAAACATGGTAGTCACAAACAAACAATTTTAATGAAGCTTTCGGGTCTACACCCTTCATCAGCACATAAAATCACCTTACATAAGTTGCATTTAAATAGAGAAAACACTGAAAAACACATGATCAAGCCAGCCAACCAGATACAAACCAAAATTAATTATGCAAATAATTTAAAATGCATCACACCCAAAACTCTTAAAGAAGTTTTACTTATATTAATAAAAAACAATTTTATATAGATTAAATATAGTTACATATAGATAAATCATTCATATCAAATAAGAACTTTTTTTAAAAAATTTTTTAAAAACTTTTAAAGGTAGCAGCTCAAAGTTAGCATCATAAATTCTCCTCTGACGCTTAATCAAAACTGGTTTGAGACTTACTGCTCCATTCAAGCCAGGCCATTTATCAGCCTGTAAACGTACTATCCACTCATATTCCTTCAATAACAAAAGATTTTCCAAGTCACCACCCTAATACCCATTCATACAGTGCATATGCATCTGAATTTAAAAGCATGA
Organism: Protopterus annectens; assembly: GCF_019279795.1. Taxonomy (NCBI): domain Eukaryota; kingdom Metazoa; phylum Chordata; order Ceratodontiformes; family Protopteridae; genus Protopterus; species Protopterus annectens. The sequence continues at coordinate 903,637,762 of NC_056745.1, forward strand.
GTTTGAAATTCATGTAAATGTCTGAATAAACCATTTGTCTCAATCTTCCGTCTTATTTCGGACCTATGCTCTATTATTCTATCTTTAAGCTTCCTGGATGTTTTCCCTACATAAAATGTGTTACATGAAACACAGGTAGCTAAATAAACTAACTTAGTAGTACTACAATCTGCTTTGCAAGTAAACTTAAAACATTCACCTGTTGTAGGATGTCGGAAGCTATTGTTACTATCATTAATATCAGAGCAACAGACACAATTATAGCACTTGAAAGTGCCCACTTTAGTACATAAAGGAGCAGATTCAGTTTGAAAATCCTTATAACATAATATTTGCTTAAACGTCTGACCATTCCTAAAGGCAAACCTTGGCACTGGACCTAAAATGTCCTTTAAATCTGGTTGAGACATTAAAATTACCAAATTCTTTTGAATTATTTTACAAACATCATTTGTATTGGCATTATAGGTGGTAGTAAACCTGATGACAGGCTTGCTTACTACCTTATCAGCTTCATTCCCTAATATATACCCTGAGTGAGTCAAATAAACAGAACTAAAAACTGGTTTATAAGGACCTCTTCTGCCTTGCAAAACCTCTTCATAACTCATATTTACATCTCTAAGGTAATAACCATTCTCAATAAACTCTTTCCTCATCTTCTCAGTTTCCTCCAAAAACACACCCTCCTCAGTTGTTAGTCTACTGACTCTTATTAACTGAGATTTTATAATGCCTCTATATATATATATATGTACTGGATGCATGCTAGCAGTATTTAAATATCTTGCTGCATGCACATCCTTCCTATGCACCTTTGTTTCCAACCTTCCAAGTTTCCTATATACCCTTATATCTAAAAAATCCATTGTATCTAAAGAAAAATCCATCTTAAATTTAAGGAAACTTGTCGTAGTGTTGAGATAGGACAGAAATTTTTCTAACTGAGTCAGAGTCCTTTCCAAACAAAAAAAACAGTCATCAACAAATCTGCAGTAACAATCAAAGTAAAGAGCAAATTCATTATTTTCATTTAAGATGTATTGTTTTTCCCATACATATAAAACTAAATTAGCAAAGGTATTACGGGCGTCCCCATGGCCACCCCAGTTAACTGCTTGTAGGAACACCATCAAAATAAAATCATTCTTTGTCAACACCAAATCTAATAAGAGGCAAATATTCTCTATTTCACGTGTTTGTTGAGAGGATTGCATTGTTAAAAAACTTCTAATTGCCTCAACCCCATATTCTATTGGAATCACCGTAAAAGTGACACAATATCCAGTGTAACTAAAAATAATCAGAACTAGTTTCACCATTAAACCACACACTAAGTTTTTCTAAAAAGTGCACCGTATCCTTTAAAACTGTTTCACATTTCAGTAAATACTTTCCTAACACGTTTTGTAAATACCTAGAGATGGGCTCAGTCACCCATCCTTTACCAGATACGATAGGCCTTAGTGGTGGGTCACTCATGGATTTATGCACCTTGGGGATACCATAAATCTGTGGAATTTTAGGACATGTTACTGTTAAATAAGTGAATAATTCAATTGTAATGTCCTGATTCAATTGCATATCATATAAGAATAAATTCACCTGAGAAATATGATTTTCACATCTGCAAATGTTATTACTTTAAAAGTATTAGTGTCAGACAAGAACTCTTTAAACTTACTCATATACCATGATTTGTCCATAAAGACTGTTGCCCCTCCCTTGTCTGCTTGCTTAATCACGATACTCTTATCTTTTTTAATTTGCTGTAACAATTTATAATCATTAAAAGATAAGTTATATTTAACATCCCTACTTTTATGTTTACTTTTGGCATTATATAAAACTCTTATCTCATTCTCAACAATATTTAAAAAGCTAAAATGACAGGTGAAAGTTGAGGTACAAAACACTTAACTTTTGCATACAGAGTCCAAATCATTAAACTTGCTTATACAAGGATTTAAGCATAACATTTCTTGCAAATAGTTTAACATCAGTTAAAATGTCCACAATATTATCCTTAAAAGTAGGGATAAACTTCATCCCATTCTTCAGTAAACCATAATGCTGCTCAGTCAAAACACATTTAGAAAGATTAGCAGTACCTTGTAGTAGGCAAACCTCTGTCCTCAGCGAGGAGCCTTGCTGGGTAATTTTGGACTCGTTTTTTCTCTTTAATACCTGCACCGGTTTCTGCTGCGTTTTTTGTCCTTGGGGCTCCTGCAAGTTCCTCTGCTGAGAAACTACCTTCTCTGGTTGTTTTAACCTGAAAGGTAAAAAAGATGAAATTTCAAGCTGCTTACTCTTCTCCTTTCCTTCTGTTCCAGGTACAGGAATCCCAGCAAGGGAGTTAGCTACATGCTCATTTAATTCTCCGACCACAGCATCACTAGGTAGCGTTTCCTTGTCCCTGACATTTCCATTCAGGAAGGAGCAGAAGCAGACACACTCGACGTATGCGCTTCCTGATTGGCTGCTGCAAGTCTTGGAGTTAGTGGCAATTCAAATACATCTAGTTCATCAAGAAGCTTATTAATGGGTTTTAAGACTTGCAGCAGCAGTTCCACTGACTTGCCTGCCGAACTGCCAAAAAAGAAGGCCAAGACCGTCAGGCCTACTACTACTACTACCTCTGCCCCTTATTCGTCCAACTCTCAGCCTGTGGCCAACATTGACCTGGTTGAAGACTGTGGCTCCTCCGCTTCAGATACAGTGGGTACCTACATGGAAGCTGCACAATCCTACATGGAGGGCACATCCACAGAGGTTTTTCTGACATCGGGGGAACCTGCGATTTTGGTAGGACCGTCAGATTCCTCCGTTACCTTACAGTCGCCCGACACCAGGCCTTCCTCCATTCAGACACCCACTAGGCCGTCTCTCAAAAGGAAGGGAAAAAAGAAAGTATTTGTCTTCTGCACCTGAATGTACCCCAGACTGGCAGGCCTTCAGCCAAAGCATCTTTAATGCCTTATGGCATTGCGGCCTACCACTCCAGGGACGTCAACTCTCCCTCCTCCTATACTAAGCCCTAGGCCAAAGACATCAGATCAATCCCAGAGGGAAGAGGAGGAATTCTCTGATTCTTCTTCTGAGGAATCCCTTTCATATACTTCCCACCTGCCTTCTCCCCTGGGTATGGCTCCCAAGAGGAAGAATCTGTTGTCCCTGACTCCCCAGCAGAGGATTTAACTTTTGGGGAAACTATTATTAAAATAAAGGAACACTTCAAGTGGGAATCATCTGAAATGACAGAGGTACAAAAAAGTTACTATGACCTCATTCCCCAACCTCTACTGCTGTTCTGCCCATTCTGCCTGTATTTCTGGGTGCCTTCTCATCAGCATTCCTGAACGCAGACCTGCAGCCCCCTGCCCCACACAGACTTGATCGGTTTTATAAAGTCCATGAGAATGCTAAATTTATAATTAAGTGTCCTGCTGCAGACTCTGCCACTATTTCCATTTCCACTGATAAAAATTCAAAACTATTGCCTTCCACCACCCTTCTCTCTGCTGACAAAGACAGCAAAACCATGGAACATCTGAGTAAGAAAATATATACTTCTGCTACTCTAGCTTTCAGAGCTACTAATTACCAAACACTCACAGCTAAATATGTCTTATCCCATTTGGAGAAGAACTCAAAGGAATTGTCTGACTCCCCTGATTTTGCTGCCAAAGCTTCACTGTCTTCCCTAGTTGTCCTTACCTCTCAGGTTACCAGGCACTCTATCAAGAGCAGTTATGATGCTGCTGAGGCCTCAGCCAGGTCAGGAGCATCAGCATCTGTCTTGAGGAGGTATTCCTGGCTACACCTCCAACCTCTGCAAGATGACTTTAGAACTAAGCTGGTTGATGCTGCTTTGGACAATACAGCCCTGCTTGGAACAAAAGTGGCTAACTTATTCAAGTCATTACAACAAAAAGGAAAAGAGATGCAGGATTTAAAGCACCTGCTGGTTTCTCACATTCCAAAATTCCAGAGGAATTACCCAGGAAAAAAACAATTTACTAGGAAGCACTCTTGCCCTGTTGCCTCCACAAGGCCTAGGAAAACCTCCAGGAAGCAACCCACTCCTACCAGAACCTCATCATCTACTAGCCAGAGGCCACCCTTTCAAGACAGGGTAGGTAGTGTCTGACTACCTGCCAAGCCCCCACCTTTTCCATCTATCCCTCACTCTTGTGCGGCTCTCACTGTCTCCAAGTGTGGAGACATCACTTCAGACAAATGGGTCCTTTCTGTAATAGAAAGTGGGTACTTTATGACCTGGCTCATGCTTCCAAAGAGAAGGTCTGTCCCACAGCCACCAAAAGAACAACTCCCCCACAGCCACCAAAAGAATAACTCCCCCTATTGTAGCCAGTGCTAGACAACCTTATAGCTCAAGGCACCATTCAAACAATTCCACTGTCTGCAAAAGGAAGAGGCTTCTACTCCAGGATATTCCTGGTTCCAAGAAAAGATGGTCCCTGAAGGCCAATTCTGGACCTCTCACTACTCCACCTCTTCCTTCAGGTACCAACCTTCAGGATGCTGACCTTACCATTTCTCTTTTCCGCTCCTTCTCCCCCAAGAGCTCATGGCCACCTTAAATATCAAGGATGCCTACCTTCACATCCGTATAAGGCCCAGTTTCAGGAAATACCTGAGGTTCTTTGTGGGCTCCTCTCACTTTCAATTCTCTGCCCTGCCCTTTGGCCTTTCCACTGTACCCAGAGTCTTCACCAAATGTCTGGCTCCAGTTATTGCCTTCTGCAGGGCAAAAGGAATCTAGATTTTTCCCTTACCTGGACGGCCTGCTCATTCAGCAGACTGCAAACAGGCCCTCCTGCAACACTTGTAAGTTGCCATGACTCTCCTACAGTCCCTGGGATTTCAGATTAATTTTCCAAAATCCCAACTGGAACCTGCACAAGACATTGTCTTCTTGGGGTGCCAGATTCATACAGACATCATGAAAGCCTACCCCCCCCCCCAAAAAAAAATAAAAGGTGGAGAGCTTGACACAGCAGCTATTTCTGGTCCTCCAGACCACAGAATTGACCACAAGGCAGTACCTCAGGCTCCTAGGCTTCATGGCATCCAATATCCCCATGTTACTGCTTAGCAAGACTCCATATGAGAAAATTGCAGTGGTACTTCAGGTCAGTTTGGACCCAGCACTCCCACCTTCTCAAGTACAGGGTGCCCCTCCTGCCCTGCCTCAAACAAGAAATTCATTGGTGGTTGAAGGAAGTGAACCTCAACCCAGGTCTTTCCTTCCAACCACCTCAACCCAAACAGATCATGTACACGAATGCCTCAGACTTGGCTGGGGGTAACTCTGGGGCACCTGCAAGTGCAAGGAGTGTGGCCAGTGTCACACAGGGAAGAACACATCAATATCCGAGAAATGAGGACAATAGTATTGGCCCTGCGAGCCTTCCAAGCCAATCTCCTACAAGGACCACTAAAAATCTTTACAGACAATACCACACTGCTGTGGTATCTCAACAAGCAGGGGGGACCAAATCTTGTTTGCTTTGCAGACTGGCTCTCCTGGTGTGGGAACTGGCCACCTCCCAGGGAGTGACTTGACAGGCAGTTAACATACCTTCACAACAGAATTCTTAGGCAGACTCCCTCAGCAGATCCAGGATGAACACACACAAATAGATGCTTCACAGGGATGTCTTCCTGGGCCTGGTCCACTGGTGGGGTACACCTCAAATTAGACCTGTTTGCCTCCACCATCATCAGACAACTTCCTTCCTTCTGCGCCAGACTCCTGGAACTTCTGGCTATGGCAACAGATGCCTTCTCAATTTTCTGGAAGGGGATGTTTCTTTATGCACCCCCCTTCTCCCTTTTGCAGAGAGTCCTGCTGATGCTGAAGATCCAGCAGAATAGACCAGAAATCTTGCTGGTGACTCCCTATTGGCCAAGACAGCATTGGTTCCCCCTCCTCTTACAGCTATCCAAGGGCAATTATCACAAGTTGGCAATCTCTGCACCTCACCCTGTGGGTGATAGCATTCTGATCCCTTTCAGACATCTTTACATTGAAAACATGCTCACTATCCTGCAGGAGGCCAGGAAACCAAATACCAGGAAATCATATCTATCAAAGTGGAAAAGATTTTCCTAATGGTGTCTCAAAAGGCATTTGGACCCACTAAAGAGCGAGACCCCTCTAGTACTGTCTTACCTGTGTGAACATTTGCAGATGGTTAGCTTTCTCATCCATTAAGATCCACTTGTCTGCCATTTCAGCATGTCTTCCCCTGGATCCCCCCTAGCTTCCAGACTACCAGTTAAGTTGTTCCTTAAAGGAGTCCATCTCAGACCCCCTAGGAAACCCACTCCCCCTCCATGGGACCTCAACTGTTTTAGAGAAGCTCAAACTTCCCCCATTCAAGCCAGTGGATAAAGCTTCCCTAAAACATTACACATGGAAGACTGTCCTCCAGAAGGCCTTGACCTCAGCCAGGAGAGTGTCAGAATTGCAAGCTGTCATGGCTATTCCACCCTTTCTAATATTTCACATGGACAGGGTTACTCTAAGAACTAATCCTTCCTTCATGCCCCAGGTGGTGAATGACATTTCCTTGAATCAAGCCATCCCACCTACCAGCCTTCTTCCCTAACCCACAGGGAGACCATGAGAGAGTACTCCATTCCCTGCATGTGCACAGACAATTCAGATTCTATCTGCACAAAACCAAGTCCATCAGACAGGCTGATCAACTTTTGTCTTCTTCCACCCTAGGGAAGGCAGTATCCAAACAAACAATTTCAACATGGATTTCCAAAGCTATTACCCTTTGCTGCAAACACCATGGGAAATCCCTGCAAAGTACTGTCAAAGCACACTCCAGCAGGGCAATGGCGTCCTCGGGGGCCTTCTTCAGAGGTTTGGATACCTCTACTATATTGGAAGCAGCCACTTGGTCTTCACTGCATACCTTCACCAAACACTACAAATTAGACCACATTTCCTGGGCCAGAGCTGGTTTTGCCAGGACTATCCCCCATGGATTCCTGGAGAACTCTACTAGGCCACCTCCCCCTTCTTCACAGTGAGCTTTGGCACTCACCCATTGGTACAGAATACTGCAACATGTGAATAGAAGGACATAGAAAAGTTGTGTAAAATCTTACCATAGCCATAGATGTCCTTCTCTTCCATGTTGCAGTATTCCTTCCCACCCACCTACCCCTCCTGTTGTACATCATTCTCTTTCTGGATGGCACAGGACTGGCATTGCCCTTGCTAGGACTGGTTTCAACTGTGGCTTAGAGTTCTGAGGGCTGGTGCGAGCACTCGGCACTTTTATGGCCCGTGCTCTGCTAGCCACAGTAGACATCCCACGCACCATACAGTGACTGAAATCTTTTGTATACTGGCCGGGCGTTCGGGTAGCCAGAGGAGTAAACCCATTGGTACTGAATACTGCAACATTGAAGAAAAGGACATTTATGGTTATGGAAAGATTTTACACAACTTTTCTTTCTATATTCTATTTTTTTTCTTGATGTTTGTTCCCTTCTGTGTGTGTGTGTGTGTGTGTATGTGTGTATATATATATATATATATATATATATATATATATATATATATATATAAATGTTTATTGTATAGCAAACCCTTCAAGAGGAAAACGCTTTTTAAATACTGTTTTAACAGTGCAAATTTCAAGTCTTATAAGAGATGTACTAATTGGTTCTGAGAAAGCAGGTGATGCATAGAATGTAATACAGAAGTATATTATACTAAGCAATAGTTTAGACTTGGGCACCTATGGGAATGACAGTTTTGGTATACTTGGCAAGCTAGAAGAGTAATATGTGTAATGGAAGCAAAAGGAATTTTGTGCGGCTGTGGTGGCCAGACCCATAACTTTTGTTTTATTTATTTGTTTTTTAAATGAGACCTTGGTACTAGTTCTTTCAGTTTGTGTAGGACAGATTTGTGAATCCACCTGAGACAGCTATTGATGTACCACTTGGTTATTGCATTTCTGAAGTGTTTTCAGATAGGTAATGTTAGAACAGCAGATGTCTTAGTCGTATGTTACAGTATTCATAACATGAGGGGAGTCTGCCTCCGGCCCTTTCTCCTTCTACCCGTTTGGAGATGCTTGCAGAGGAGGTCTCTTTTGAAGAGGATGGATCTTCATAGTGTGACTCTCCTGCCTGCTCTACTCAGACTGCTTCTCCTCTGGGTTATGCCTCCCCAGAGGAGGAATCTAATGGTACGGATTCCCCTGGGGAGGATATTTCCTTTGGAGAGACCATTTTGAAGATGAAGGACTTCAGGTGGGATTGCTGCCAGGTTTCTGAGATTCAAAAGCGGTACTATGATCTCCTACAGATGGAATCTCCTAATCCTTCAGCCATCCCTCCAGTCCTGGTGGCCTTCTTGGATGCCTTCACTGCAGCTTCCAAGTGCCCAGACTCCCAGCCCCCTGCCTCCAAGTGCCCTGACAAATTTTACAAAGTGCCTAGTTCCTTTTTAAGGCATCCTCTGCTAACCCAGCTACTGTATCAGTGACAGCAAATAAAGCTTCCAAGCTTCTAACGTCCACCTCCCTACTTCCCTCTGATAAGGAGAACAAGGTCATGGGGAGACTGGAGAAAAAAAAGTGTATACTTCTGCAACCTTGGCTTTTAGAGCAATGAATTATCAGACTCACATGGCCAAATATTCCCTGGCTGTTATGGCAGATGCAGTAAAACACCTGTCAGAGCTTCCAGATTCTCTCAACAAAGCCAAGCTTTCCAGCATTCTTAATTCCTGCTCCCAGGTTACTAGGCACTCCATCAAATGTAGTTATGATGCAGTGGAGGCCTCAGTTAGAGCTGCTGCTACATGGTCTGTCCTGAGAAGGAATTCTTGGCTTAGAGCTAAGATCATGGATGGCCTTCAGGACAACAAAGCCTTGTTTGGCACTGCAGCTGCAGAGCTGTTTAAAACTCTTCAGGAAAAGGGGAAGGAACTCCAGGGTTTAACATATTTTTGTCCCTCCTAATCCTGCTTTCAGAGAAACTTCCCAGCCAGAACCACCTTTGTTAATAAGGCAACTAAATCTCTCCTACCAAAAGGTAAGAGGGATGCTAGGAGGTAGGCTTCTTCTAGGTCTGCTTCCTCCACACCCTCTCAGAAAGCCCTTTTAGGCCAAACCTGGTAGTCTGTGACTAGCAGGTCCCCTACCCATCTTACCCCCTTTCTCTTTGCCTCCTCTCTCCCAGCTTGGAAACAAATAACCAAGGACTCTTGGGTCCTCTCCATCATCGACCAAGGTTACTTAATGGTATGTGAAATGCATCCTACCTTCAAGGGAATCCCACAACCCCCCACAGTACCAAATGGAATTCTTTCCACTTGTCCTCTCCGCTCTTTTTTCCTCAGGGCACTATCCAGGAGGTGCCACCCAACCAAGGGGGAAAAGGATTTTACTCCAGGATGTTTCTGGTCCTAAGAAAGGATGGCCTGTGGCATCCTAGGCCTGTTCCATTTAAGCACATTTCTAAAAGTTCCCAGCTTTCACATGCTGACCCTACCTACTCTACTCCCTCTGATTCTTCCCCAGGCCTTCATGGTGTCACTGGGCATAAAGGATGCCTATCTTCACATCCCCATTCACCAACAGTTCAGGAGATTTCTTCGCTCTTCTGTGACTTCCTCTTATTTTCAGTTTGTGCTTTGCCATTTGGTCTACCTGTGGCACCGAGAGTATTCACAAAATGTTTAGCCTATTTTATAGCCCACTGCAGATTGCAGGGCATACAGATATTTCCATATTTGGAAAACCTGCTTCTCCAGGCCCCATCACCAGAAATGCTCCTAGACCATCTTTCCTATGCAGTGTCCCTTCTGAGAGTGCTAGGATTTACCATCAACCTCCAAAAGTCTTCCCTGCCCCCCTGCCAGGATCATGTCTTCCTGGGGGTGCAGGATCCTCACAAGCTGTTTACCCCCAGAAAAGATCCTGTCTCCCCTCATATTTCCAGGACCTAATACCACTTCAATCCCTGACCGCCAGGGAATTCCTAAGGCTCTTGGGATTCATGGCTTCAACTATTCCAATGCTTCCTTTTGCCAGGCTATACATGAGGAAACCTCAGAACAGTTTGGAAGCAACACTCTCACCTGTTGGAATTTGGTGTTCCTGTCCTCCCGTGTTTGCAAAGGAGTTAGAGTGGTGGATTTTCCAGGTCTCCAGAAATCCAGGCTTACCCCTTCAACTACTTCCACCCGCCCAGGATCTGTTCAGGGATAGGTCAGGCACAGGATGGGGGTGCAACTCTGGGAAACTGGAAGGTCAGGGATGTGTGGTCCCCTCCTCAGACAAAAGAACATATCAACATAAAGGAAATGTGAGTTTTGATCTTTGCCCTCAAAATATTCAAGTCCAGGATTTCACCAGGGGTCCTAAGGTGGTTCACAGACAATACTGCAGTCCTCATACTGCAGGGAGGACAAAGCCCTATATCCTATGCAAATTGGCATTATACACCTGGGATGTAGCCCAGAAGAGTCTGGTTTGCCTCCAGGCTGTTTTCATTCCCTCAGCTCAGAATGTGATGGCAGGCTGTCTAAGCAGGTCCATGATTCAATAGTATGAGTGGATGTTCAACAGGGATGTGTTTCTGGACCTTGTCCATTTTTGGGGTATCCTTCAGATAAATCTTTTTGCCTCCCCCATGAACAGTCAGCTTCCCAAGTATTGTGCCAGGACTCCACATCCTAGGGCATGGAAGGCAGACACGCTGCTTTCCATGGAAGTGGATGTTTCTGTATGCATTCCCCCCTTCCCACTCATTCAGAGGGTTCTGCTGAAAATTTGGGGGGATCAACCAAAAATCTTGCTGGTAACCACCTTTTGGCCAAGACAGCATTGGTTCCCCCTTCCAGGGGCAGTCACCACAATTTTCCCCACAGGATAGATCTACTCACACATGACAAGGAAACTCTAGTACATCCACAAATGTTGACCCTAAACTTATTTCTGTAGGTGATAGGGCATTGATTCCCTTTCGACACCTTTACACTGAGGACATGCTACAAGTTCTGCAGGAGGCCAGAAAACCCACTACTAGGAAATCTTTTGTCTCCAAATGGAAGAGGATTTCCTTCTGGTTTCCTAAACCAAAAAAAAAAAAACAAAAAAACACTTGCAAACATTGTCTGTAGAGGTGCCAGCAGTTTTGTCTTACCGGTGTGAATTAATGAAGAGTGGCTTGTTGTATTCCACAGTCAAGGCACATCTGTCTGCCATCTCAGCATGCTTACCTATGTCTCCTTCTTTGGCTTCCAGATTGGAAGTCAAAATGTTCCTAAAAAGCATCCTTCATGTTAGATCACCAAGGAAACCAGTGCCGCCTCCTTGGGATCTCAATTTTGTCCTGAAAAAACTTACCCTAGCCCCCCTTCGAACCAGCAATGTCATCCTCCCTGCAACACTGCACGTGGAAAACAGTTCTCCTAGTGGCTATTACCTCAGCCAGAAGGGTTTCTGAGCTGCAAGCCATTGTGGCCTCTTCTCCCTTCACTGTCTTTCATAGGGACAGAGTTTCTCTTTGGACTAACCCCATCCTTCATGCCCAAGGTGGTTAATGACTTATCCCTGAATCAGGCTGTCTTCTTCCCTACCTTCTTTCCATTTTCCCAATCCTCCAGTGAGAGGATTCTCCACACCTTGGACATTCACAGACAACTCCGATACTATTTGTGCAAAACCACACCCATCTGTAACTCTGACAGATTGTTTATAATCACTCAAGTGCCCTGGGCCAACATGTTTCCAAGGAAGCTATTTCCTCTTGAATCTCTAAAGCCATTTCTTTTTGCTGCACAGCCAGTGGAAAGGATCTGTCTTCCCCTGTAAGGGCAAACCCTACTAGGGCTGTGTCCTCTTCTGGGCCTTCTTTAAAGGATTGGGTACCGTTTCTATCCTGGAGGCAGCTACCTGACCCTCTAGTCATACCTTCACCAAGCACTACAAATTCGATGTTATTTCCAATTCCAGAGCGGGGTTTGCCAGAGCTATTCTCCATGGCTTTGTGCAAAATGTTTCTGCTGCTCCTCCCACTTCCTCCTCTACATGAGCTTTGGCATTCTTCCTCATGTTATGAATACTGCAGCATATGAATAGAAAGACATAGAATAGTTGGTAAAATCTTACCTTAACCATAGATGTCCATCTCTTCTATATGCTGCAGTGTTACCCCCCCCCCCCCACCTTCCCCTTAATGCTTGCCTGGTCCCTGGTTACATGTTTCTCACTTTTTTTCAGGCCGATGCTCTGCAGCATTCAGTTGTGAGGTAGGTAAGTACTGACGTCTCTTTATGGGAGAAGTACGCTGAGTGATGTGCGCCGTCACACGTACTGTACAGTAGCTTTAGACTTTGGTATAATGGCCAGACACACGAGTCAACCGGAGTCAGACTCCCCTCATGTTTTGAATACTACAGCATATAGAAGAGGAGGACATCTATGGTTATGGCAAGATTTTACACAAGTATTCTATAGAACAAGTGTGGTCATGTAGTCTGTGCTGACAGTAGTGGTCTTATTTCTAATTTCTTTCAGCACCACAGAATGGTTTGAACTCCCTCTGAAGTTTTTTTTTTTTTATACCTGCATGGCACCAATTTAAAGCAAATAGCGAAGAGAAAAGGGGGTGCCCTTACCTGGTTTCTCTGTTCAAACACAACTTATTGAGAGGAGCCCTCACAGTTTAATTCTTGCCTCTGATCCTTAATGTATCCTCATAATTAAACATATTTTTGTATCAGAGAGTGTAAATGCTTCTGTTGCCCTACTCAGAAGTCCAGCTTAGTCTGTCAAATGATTTCTCTATATCATAATCCGCCAACAGTAGTGGTATCTTCTTACTTGCTGCTTCCCACATCATTGTTCTGTTCTTGTTGTCAAATATTTGCTGCCACACCACAAAATCACATTGATCCATATCTATCAGTTTTGGCAATATATTTTCCATTCTTTTAGCTAGTACAGACATGAACGCTTTATAATTGTGGTTTAAAATTAAAATGGGTCTGTATGAGTCTAGTTCTGATGGGTCTTTACCCTCTTTTGGGTAAATACAGCCACTACAGATTTATTCCAAGATCCTGGTGTTTCCCCTCCTTTTAAAATATTATTAAACAAAATCTTACATACCTTTATCACTTTCTTCCCTCCTAACTTCCAGACTTCCACAGGAATGCCATCTGTTCCTGGAGATTTCACTGCAAACTGATTATGCTTCATCATTTTAGTGTCATTTCCACATTCTTCTGCTTTATACAATTTTTTTTTTAATTTTGAAAATGTCTTTAATACCTTTATAGTTGCTCCACTTAATTTTTCTTCTCATAGGCTTCCTAAGTCTGGCAACAACAGTTTCTACTTTCTGTTGTCTAAGTTGATGTGCTAAAAGTTTTGTGCTGTGTAGTTATCAAAAATAGATCTTCAACAGCAGTCATTCTAAACTTATGCAAATTATCTAAATACTACTCCACTTATTGAAAAGCCTGAAACAAAAAAAAATAAATATGTTTTTAACCCCCATCCCTATTAACTTAGGACAAATGTACAAAACTGTACATTTTAAAAAATGAAGTTCAACCCACCAAATAGCTGCAATTGTCTCAAATCAACAGCTCTTCCCATAGGCATAACCTAACCTAAAATTAAGGTTACCCATGCTAAAGCATTACAGCCTGTATTCCCACTTAACACCAATACATGCATGTTCTTTTTTTATTTCTGATGTTCCTCGTGTTTCACTGTTGCAGTCATTACATTTGGGTTATCTGTTTGCAGGTAGCCCACATTTGGCCTGATTAACAAAGTCTTGGGTCCTGCGTCGGTTGCCGTCCCTTTTTCCATAACATCAGGTCGTCAGGGGTATAAAGCATGCAGCCGATGCCATTACATCAGTCTTTCTTGTTGTGCAGTGCCCGAAGCAGAAGCATTTCACAAGTGCCGGTCAGCCGGCTCCTGAAATTTTCGTTTTCGAGTTTCAGAACCGAATTCTGCAACTAAAAGCTAAGTACCCCATTGGGGAAACTTTTTCTTGCTCCTTACCGATGTCAGTAAAAGTTAATAATTGCATTACTTGTGGAAAGCAAATACCTAATAAAGCTTTTCATTTGTACTGTATTCCTTGCCTAGGCCCTGACCACGATGTACCTTGCTGATGGTTTTGTGCTTTATTTAATCAGTGCACTATCCGTCATCGGCACATTTTTGCCTCTAAATATTTCGGTTTAATTATCCAGAAATGTCGTCAGTTAGCCATCTGACTACCGGGATAAAGACAGGCCGCCAAGGTCCAAAACTGCTTATGATGCTTCTCCTAAGCCAGTCGCCAGTTCGCCGGTACTCAGTGAGGCGCTTTCGCAGTCCCTGATACCCGCTACTGATTCGCAGGCCTCTACTGAGACCCATTCGGAGTCCGGTATGCCACGAGATACTTCAACTATGGAACCCGCGGATGTCTCTACCTTGGATTGGTCCAGAGCCGCTGTGCAGGCACCGGCTTCTGAGGGTGTATTCAGGCCTATGGACTTGCATATTAAACCGACGCCTCCTTCTTCTCTTAGGCCTAAATCTCAAACCATGCCTAAAAGACCGACGCCCAGGCCACATGCTCAGGCCTCTATGCCCAAAAACAAGTGATAAGAATGGCTGAAGATCTAATAACTCTAATCAAGGGTAGCCAACCCCCCCCCTTTCTATGAGGCCTAGGATTGAAGTGGTTTATGAATCTTCTGACCAGAATTCTGTTTTTTCCGATTCTTCTGATGATCTGGATTTGCCCTTATGTACTTATGAGGATTCTGATGCAGGGGACTCTATTCCCTCTGCTTCCCCTCCAGAGCAATTTTCTTTTGGGAAAGCCTTTCATACTCTAAGGGAACATTTCCACTGGGAAAACCAGGATTTTTCTGATTCAAAAAAGAGGCTTGGGGATTTCTTACTCCTTCCTCAGCATAGGCCTTTAGCTATTCCTCCTGTACTAGACATTGTTGATGATGCCTTTTCGGAATCTAGTTTGGCCCCTGATTCCATGCCTCCTGCTCCCAGAAAACCAGACAGATACTACAGGGTCCCTGAGTCACACAAGTTCCTTTTCAAAAATCCTATTGCGGATCCAGAGACTATTTCACAGGGTCCCAAGGGCATTAAGGCTTCTACTGCTAAAAATCCTGCCCCTTCTGATAAAGACTCCAGGGCACTGGATAGATGGGGTAAGAAGGTTTACACTTCTGCAACCTTGGTCATTAGGGCTTTAAACTGCCAGTTTCATATGTTAAAGTATCAGCAACATGTTACTGGATTGCTTTAACAGAAAATGAGTTGATTCCTGACTGTGTGGAAAATAAAGAATTACAGGATTTAATGCATTCTGCTGAACAAGTTGGAAAACATACTTTGCAATGTGGTTTTGATTCATTAGAGGCCACTAGCAGGGCCGCTGTTACTGGGTCTGTGCTCAGAAGGCATGTTTGGCTTAAAGAAAAATCTTTGCCAGATCATGTTAAAGCTAAATTGTTGGATGCTCCCTTAAATCAGGACCGCCTGTTTGGCAACAAGGCTGAGGAAGTTCTTAAAAAGATGGAAGATAAAGCTAAATCTATGCAAACTGTTAAATATTTCTTACAAGTTCAGCCTCCAAGATTTTAGTAGGCACTGGCCCTCTAAAAATTGGTCTTTTCCAGCCCCTTCCAGGTCTTCTCAAGCCAAACCCAGACACAGCAAAAACCCCAGGTTTCAGTCCCAGGGGACATGCAGGACTAAGCAGTGGGGGGCCTCCACTTCCAAATCTGGGAGTAATAAGACTTCCCCCTATGGTAAACTGCCTCAATGACTTCCTTTTAAAATTTCCAAGCACATATCAACTGAATGCCCCTTTGGAGGAATAGATTGTTCTTCATGCAAAGAACTGGGAACTCATTACCCAGGATAAATGGGTTTTAAATGTAGTTTCCCAGGGATACAGATTTCACTTCCACACATTGCCAACACCAAGCGGGTGGCTGGACCTACCCCCAAATCAGTGGGTAGACGCCCAAAAAAGAAATCTCTCTTAAGCATGGGGGCTATTCAGCTGGTACCAGAAGAGGAAAAGGGACAAGGTTTCTCCTTGAGACTTTTCCTGGTACCCAGAAAAGACAATTCATGGTGTCCTATCCTGGACCTTCTACTCTAAATACCTTTTTGGAGATTCCAAAATTCAAGATGCTGACTCTTCACCAATTATTTCCTATGCTAGGCAAAGATGCTTGGTTGGCAACCCTAGATTTAAAAGAAGCATACCTGCACAACCCAATCCTGGAATCTTGCAGAAGATACCTACGCTTCAAAGCAGGCTACATGTCTGCACTGCCCTTTGGCTTATCTACTGTGCCTAGGGTGTTCACAAAGTGCCTAGCTCCAGTTATTGCATTTTGCAGGCAAAGAAATATTCAAATATACCCATACCGGGATGATCGTCTAATTCAGGCAGAAAGCCAGGACATACTTTTGAATCATCTGGCCTTTGTACAAAGGGTTCTGACTTGTCTGGGGTACACCGTAAACGAAAAGAAATCACACCTGGTACCCTGTCAACAAATTATATTCCTGGGAAGAAGCTTGAATACAACTTCCCAGATGGCTTACCTCACTCCAGAGAAACAAATTCATTTGACAAACTACTTCAAACAAGTGGCCACAAAAACCCTGCTATCTGCAAGACAAATACTGCAAGCCTTGGGGTTCATGGCCTCCTGCATTCTTTTAATTCCATATGCAAAATTGCATATGAGGAAACTACAGTGGTATCTTAAAAGCCTATGGTGTCAACATTCTCAGAATCTAGAAGCAGTGATTCCTATCATAACTTGCCTACAACTAGAGTTCCTTCGGTGGGCAGAGGCCTGCCACCAAAACAAGGGACTACCTTTCACACCACCTCCTGCCGCCCAAACCCTAACAACAGATGCATCAGACTATGCATGGGGGGCTCACCTGGTAGGGAAGTGCATTCAGGGCAAATGGAACCAAAGTCAAATGCACCTGCATATCAAGCAAAAAGAAATGTTAGCTGTACAGAATGCTCTGACAGCCTTCAAGGACCACATTCTTCCAGGACAACTAATGGTAAAGATGGACAACACCACTGTTATGTGGTACATAAACAAGCAGGGGGTATACATTCTTACCCCCTCTGCAGACTAGCCATGGCATTGTGGAACACAGCCTTGAGCTACCAAGTACACCTACAAGCTCAATTCCTGCCAGGAAAATTAAATACACTGGCAGATGGACTAAGCAGAAACCTCATGGACCCACACGAATGGAAACTGGAACCAAGGATTTTCAACATGTTGACAAGCAAATGGGGGAGTCCAGATATAGACCTGTTTACCTCTCCCCAGAACTACCAATTGGACAAATTTTGCACAAGGACTCCCCACAAACAGCCTGGAAAGTGGATGCTCTGTCCTTCAGCTGGAAAAACCTATCAGTCTATACCTTCCCTCCTCTGCCTCTGCTCTCCAAAGTACTACTAAAAATCAAACAGGACAAACCACGGATGATTTTGATTGCTCCAGACTGGCCACGTCAACACTGGTACCCCTTCCTGCGCAGTGTGTCACGGTTATCCCCATGGCACCTGCCTCGGACACCTCCTCTGTTGTCTCAGCAGGAGAACCAGATTCTGCACCCTCAGCTTCAAACATTGAACCTTGCAGCCTGGCTAATTACATAATCTCTACTTTACCTTCCCTCAGTAAACCTGTGATGGATATCATTTTAGAGGCAAGGAGGCCTAGCACTAGAAAATCATATGCTGAAAAATGGAAAATATTCTGTGCTTGGAACCAATCTCAAGGGATAAGCACAGCAGCGCCCAATTTACCTCAGATTTTACAATACTTAACTGAGATGCTTCACAAGGGCCTGTCTTTTTCCTCCATTAAAATCCACGCATCAGCCATTTCAGCTCATTATAACACAGAACCCCCCCCCCCCCTTCTCTCATCCACTGCTCAAGCAGTTCCTCAGAGGGGCCAAAAATTTGAGACCACCCAGGAGAGCTCCAACCCCAGCCTGGGACCTTAACTTTATTTTGGAGAAACTCACTCTACCTCCTTTTGAGCCAGCTGCTACTGCAGATTTAAACTTTATTTCTTGGAAAACAGCTTTCCTTTTAGCAATCACTTTGGTATCTGAATTACAGGCCCTTATGGCAGTGGAGCCTTTCATCATCTTTCATGTGGACAGGGTGTCCCTCAGAACTAATCCATCCTTCATGCCCAAGGTGGTATCCAGTGTGGCTCTTAATCAGTACATTCATTTGCCAACCTTATTTCCCAGTCCACAGAATAAAGGGGAACGGATACTGCATTCCTTAGATGTGCACAGACAACTCAGATTCTACTTGGACAGGACTAAGCCTCAAAGGAAATCTGAACAACTGCTGGTAGCATTTGCTGCAGGGGCAGAGGGAAGGCTATTTCAAAGCAAACCATTTCTAAATAGGCCATTGCATTCATGTCTGCTATAAGCACCATGGAAAACCTATCCCCCAGGGGATCAGACCTCACTCCTCCAGGGCTGCATCTACCTCTACAGCCTTTCTCAGAGGCGTCCCTGCCAGGGACATCCTAGAAGCTGCTACCTGGAGTTCTGTACATACTTTCATCAAGCATTATGATTTGCCAATTTTCTCTAAATCCAGAGCTGGCTTTGCCACTGCAATCTTGCTGGGCCTTATAGCTGGTCCTAATGCTATCTAAATTCCTCCTCCCAACCATAGCTTTGGGAATCTACCCAGTTGTAATGACTGCAACAGTGAAACACTAAGAACATAGTACAGTTGTGTACACTTACCATAAATGTAGATGTTCGAGTGTATTCACTGTTGCAGTCCTGGTTACCCTCCCTCCAGCCCCCTAACCTCTTTTAGCTATACCTCTACTTTATTTTACTATACTTAAAAGCCTTTTTGGTGTATTTGCTTTTTTGTTGGAGATGTATCATTGTACTTTTATATTTAATTGCTCCCCATTAGGGGGGCACCTGACATCTGGGGCAAGAAAAACTGATGTAATGGCGTCTGCTGCATGTTTTATACCCCTGACGACCTGACATCATGGAAGAAGGGACAGCAACTGACGCAGGACCCAAGACTTTGTTAATCAGGCTGACTGTGGGCTACCTGCAAGCAGATAACAGCTTATCTTCATGTAAAAGTAGTCAGCAATGAGAAAAAAAAAAAACAGTTAACTTGCATATGCATGAAAGAATCGTTGCAAATTTCATTCAGAAGAGAATGTACAGAATTCCTATAGCCAACTGCCTTCAGCTGCAGACTTCTTGACTCACACGGAAAATATTTACTAATAAAAAAAAACACACACACACACACAAGGTAATATTTTTGCAGATGCAAGAGTCTTAACATTTTCATGGGTTTTATTATTTTATTTTATTTTATTTTTCAAAACTCTTTAATAAAATCATGTTTATAATTTAAGCTAAGGGCATCAATCTAGACAACCACTTTGAAAAAACAAGCAAAATTATCACCTTAGTTTTACATAGAATATAGTCACTATAATTTTACACCGCACCACACAAGCCCAGAATTACAGATTTATATTAACTTAATTTGCTTCTGTTCACCATTTCAACTCATCATACTGCATACAGACAACCCTCTCCTCTTACCTCTATACACAAACACTTGTGAGAGATGCAAATACACAGCCAGACTGGAGGCTAAGCACTCTCAACCCATGACTGTAACAGACAGTCAAGAGGATAAGGGACACACTTGCATCACACCACCTGTCACACATGAATCTATAAAACAAGCACCGGCAAAACATACGCATAAATACACAAAAACATATTCGGAGGCACTAGGTACCAATCTGAAAAAGAAACAGTGCCTTCCAAAGCAGACAAGCAAGCAACCTGCACCCCCAAACACAAGCCAGAAAACGCATAATTCACCTCAGCAGTGTGCCTCACAACAGCCCTTAAGGCAAAATACCATACCCAACACGCTAGTAATAGGAGACTCTATAGTAAGGCACACGGATGTTCTACTCACCAGGCTGAACAAGGAGAAGGTTACTGTCAGCTGCCTGTTGGGTGCTTGGATCTGCCACATAACACAGGCACTTAGGTCACTCCAGAACAAGTACAAGTATGATGCTGTCATTGTACATGTTGGTGTGAATTATCTAAGACGTACCTCCCTGGACTACATGAAAAGAGACATTGAGGAGCTCTCTGATCATGTAGCCCAAGCTGGTATGACCCTGACCTTGAGTAGCATGCTACCTTCACCTAGAATGATACCACAATACAAAGACAAAATGATCAATTTCAACAATCAGCTAAGCTTTTGGTGTCATTCTAAGGGGATCCAGTGTCTGTCTGCCTGGGATGACATGATAGACAAGCCTCGCTGTTTTGCCAAAGATGGGTTGCACCTGTCACCCCTAGGTTTTCGAATACTGGCCAAGACTCTTGCCGTCCCCATAGTGCCTTTTTTAGGCAAGGTTCAACAGACAAACCAACCACCATAACCAGCACAGGTAACCAAAAACTAAGGGTAATGCTACTCAATGCCAGAAGTCTCAACCTCAAAATGCACACACTCGAGGCTGCTCTCAGCATGGAGAAAATCGATGTTTGTGCAGTGATGGAAACCTGGTTCAAGGCTCAAGAGAGCACCCCAGCACTGCCAGGTTACAATTCATATCATACCTTCCGGCCTCAGTTACCGGATCGCAGTACAAAGGGCGGAGGTGTATCAATATTCATCAAGGATACCCATATCTCCAGGTTAGTAGCGCAGCATGATGCCCCAGAGATCATCCATGCGCAACTATCAGCAGGCAAAACCACATTTCAAGTCGTAGCCGGTTATAGATCGCCCACCATGTCCCAAGATGCTCACTCTGCATTCCTTGAGACATTGGAAAATATAAAGGTCCTACCCAACACCATAATCTTTGGTGATTTCAACTACCCTGGTATAGACTGGGCGAACTACCAATGCTCCAACTCCTATGCTCAGCTATTCATAGAATTTATAAATTCAAATGCCCTTGAACAACAAGTATGTTCCCCCACTAGAGGGGGACAACATATTGGATTTAATCATCACAAATATGGGCGCCCATTGTACCACACCCGTTATCACTCCTTCCTTGGTCAGATCCGACCACAAACTCATAACCCTGGACATCCTCACCCCTCCACCTCCTCCAGTCAAAGAAACCATAGTCAAAAACCTTTCCAAAGCAAACTTCAAACTACTTGCATCAGAAGTGGAAAGCTTCACTATTCCCTTGCAGAAGGATAATGATATCCAGGATGCGGAATCCTACACCAAGGCACTCTATATGCATCTTCAGGATTGCATGGACCATGCTATCCCAAATAAAACCAAGACTCCTTCCTCAAGCAAGAAGAAACCAGTCTGGTGGACCCCGGCCGTAAGCAAACTTTACAATAAAAGGAGGAGACTTGTACAACAAAAGGCCAAATCTCAAGTAGAAAAATCATCCCTGATTAGCATTAGTAAGAAATTGAGGGCCCTCATCAAGTCAGCTAAAGCTAATTTTGAAAAGAAAGTTGCCAAGGATAACCATAAGGCCTTCTATGGCTACGTCAGAAACCTAAATGGCAATGCTCAGGTCTGTTCTGAGCTAGTACAAAATGGAATAAAATACACTGACCCTTCTGACATTGCCAACATCTTGGCTGACAGGTTCAGTGTAAATTCCCCCTCCACCTACACCATGGGACCTGTCAAAGCCATGGTCTCAAGTTAAATGCAAAAAAAAGTAGTAATCCCCTTGGAAAAAAAAACACCGTAAACTACTACAACATAGGAGGTAAAATCTGAAGAAGAAATAGAAATCTTAATATCTAAGGACAGAGTAGGCATTTATTTCCTTTTAAACATTTGTTGCATTGCCAAAGTGGTTAGAATGTGACCCATCTGATCACGAAAGGGATCAAGAGGGAGATCTAAGGATGTAAAGGATGTCTTCTCTTCCCCTCACATCACCCCCATTTAATGTGCAATTGACCAATTGGAATGTACCTGGCTAGACATCTCTGGAGGCTGGAGAGACCACAGAGTACCCAACCAAAGAGGATTACTGGCCTCAAACAGCTGCCCTCATGCAGGCGATTATGCAGCAATGTTTTGAAAAAGCTAAGACTGTACCGCTTTGTGTCTAACTTATCTGTGTCTGTCATCCCAGAATTGTAGCAATGTGCTAAGTCCAGAACATGAAATCTAATAAAAAATGAAATCTGCTAGGGAAGCTAACCTCACTCTAACAATGAATACACAACAGAACACAACAATGAGGGATAACTTCCTTTCATATACTATGGAACAGAGAGACTTCCCTAGAGAACAGACAATCTCCTTCCATACACTAGAGCACAGCACCTCACTCACCTTGATGTCTTGAAGAGCACACATGGAACACTCACAGAAAGCGGGCACCTACTACACTACTAGAGAGGGAGGGGCTGTACTAAACTGGGGTACAAGGGTCTAGGGGAGGGAACTAAAGGCGCTAATAAAGGAGGTGAATAGGCAGGGGCTGGGGGACCTATAGACTGAAGAACCCAGAATAACCTTTACCCTATTTTAATTTATATTGTTTTTCTCACATGCAACAGTTTTTGAAAATGCACAGCACACTATAACAAATTACAAACTAAACATTTAAAAGTGCTTTTAAAATATAACATGCAAAATACATTTTGTAATTTAAAAAATACTGTTTTAAATTAATTAATAAAATTTTAGTATCATTTTTTTTCCAATGCTTTACACTTTACATAAAGATTTTACACATGCCACATTTTTTACAAAATCTAAAATTTATTTTTTAAAGCCCATTTTATTTGTTTTTTTTCACTATAAGTTTGATTTATTATTTATATTTTTATATTTATTTATTAATTTATTTGATTATATTTCCCCACTCCATCTCCATCTCCAAATCTCCTTCCTGATTCTCAGGTTCATGGTTCTCCTTCCAAGCATTTCCCTCTCTCTCATGTGTAATCTCTCTCTCTGGCCCAAGTCTCTTCTCCTTGGAAGAAACTCTCTCTCTCTCTGGCAAAGTCTCTCTCTGAACTTTTTCAGAAAGCTGAACTTTTTTGTCCCCTTTAACCCTTTTTGCTCATTTTTTTTGCTGGCTCATTTTTTTTGTGTTAAACTCTTTTTTTTTGTCCCACATCTTCCAGCAGAAATGCTCTGAAGACAGCTGCAGCAGCTTTAATCACACACCTGCCTCCCAATATTCCCCAATTACTGGGATAAATTTACTTCTCTTGTCTGGTGTACAGTAAATCTTTATTCTTTACAAACATTCTGTAGTCCCCAATTTTTAATCATTTTCCCTTGTGGCACAGTTTTGTCAGATTCACTCTTCGTCCTGGTAAAACCAACTAACTACCAAAGAAAAATACAAAATATCGTACTCTTAACACTGATAAAACTTCAGTCAGATATCCATCCCAACCCAGGCCCCTATTGCAATTCCCATTCAACTGTTCAAATAACTTCTGTCTTTTTTTTTTTTCGACTTCTATCCATAACCTCATCAACTCTAATTCGTACACCTCACTACCTACTACTTGTAAATCTGATCTTCTCATAACAAATTTCAACCTCAGAAGCTTTAAGAAAATTCCTGAATTCCATGCTACCTTGGACACCTACTCTCCACACATTAGTCATTACTGAAACCTGGTTAAAACTGCGGGATTAGGGATTCTGAAATAACACATGGCTACAATATTTATTATAAGACAGGATAGGCTAAATAAGCTGGTGGTGGAGTAGCAGTTATGTTTAAACACTCTCTTCATCTTGAAAAACTAAATTATACCCCTCCAAACATTCATACTGCTGAAATTCTAATCACTTGCCTAGATGTTAATCCTCACAAAGCCATTAATATCATTGCCATCTATCTGCCACCTGGTAGCAACCTGCATGACATCGAATCCCTCCTCTCCTGGTCATCTTTTTCTCTAACTCAAGAAACCATCATCCTAGGTGATTTTAACCTTGACTGGTTGTCTTGCTCTTCCGACTCTCCTACCACCTTCTTAAGTTTATACAACTTCGCCCAAACTATTAACTAAATCACCCGCACTGATAATGTCTCTAATAAAAAAAAATCACTTCTGGACTGGATATTAATAAGTCTAACCTAGGGTACCTAGCATGTTGTCTACCAGTCACACTTAGTGATCATGCCCCTACATTTTTAATCAGGAAAAAAATACATATCCAAACTGGTATTCCTTTCAAATTCACCCATAGCAAAAAGAACTTCTCTCCTAACACTTTCAGTATACTATAACACTATGATTGGTCCCCATTAAAAAAAAACCTGCAACTAGACCTTGCTGTTGAATACATCAACAACAAATTTATTGAAATATTGAATAACCGTGCCCCCTTCAGGAATATTTGCCAAAAATCCAAATGGCTCCCTTGGCTATCTAATGAAACCAAACAACTTAAAAAATAAAGGGATAGAGCCTGGACTCTTTACCAAACTACCAAAACACAACTGACTTCATCCTTTGTCAGCATCTTGGAAATCAAACTAAGAAAAGAGTCATTAGTGGTAAAAGAAAAAAAAAAACATACTTTACCTGCCAGGAAAAATTTCAGCATAGCCCACAAAACTTTTGTTAAAACATCAATCACCTCCTTAACCCTGTTAAAACCTCCACCCCTGCTCCCCTCACTAATAATATCTCAGAGCCCTTATCCTCTCAGTTCAACTCTCATTTCATTGACTCGATCACTGCTCTTTTAAACAACAAACTAATCCTACTACTCATAGTCCCCTCCCCTACCTCTAATGACACTTTCTGCTTTAAACCCATTCAAACGTCCTACATAAAAAAAAAATACTATCTAAACTAAAACCTTGCTGCCTGGTTGCTGACCAGCTTCCAAATGAATGCCTAAAACTTGCTGCTCCTTCCTTTGCCTACTCCATATCCATACTAATAAACCGCTCTTTCTCTGAACAGTATATGCACAACCTATGGAAAATTTCACATATCATACCACTTCATAAAGGAGGCCCATCTAGAAATATTAGAAACTACCGTCCCATTGCCAAAATCCTAGAGATATGTATTAATCAGCAACTCATGAATCACCTCACTACTAACAACCTTCTGTCCAGCTCTCAGCATGGTTTTAGGCCTAAACACAGTACAAACACAGCTCTCATTTCCTTTACAGATACCATTCACTGCCTCAAAAATGGACAGCTAGTCTCAGCTATTTTTAGACATGTCAGCTTTTGGTGCTATATTCCACCAGCTTCTACTTAATAAACTTGCCACTTATCTCACTATCTCAACCCTAGCATGGTTATCTATCTAACCGTCAACAGGCTACTAAATGGGCAAACACCCTTTCACTGCTAATACCAGTCACCACAGGGGTACCTCAAGGCTCCATACTTGGGCCGCTTCTCTTTGCCATATTTACCAATAACCTCAGTACTGCCACCATCATCCAGTATTCTGATGATTCCTCTCTTATCTGCTCAGCCCGTTCCTTTGTGGAACTGCAAAATAAAATACAAAAATCTTTTCAAGACATTGAAAATTACCTCTCCAATCATCAACTCATTCTTAACCCAAATAAGACCAAGCTCATATTCTTCAACAAACATCCAAACTCAGCATAACATCCCCCTCCTTACACTCCTCCAATGGGACAATAATCAAACCCACGAATCGGAACATGCTGCTTGGAGTTACAATAGATGATTCTCTAAAATTTGATAAAGACATATGCCTTACAATCAGAAAGGTTCATTCCAGACTTGGTGTTGTCTACAGAGTTAAGCCTTACCTTTCACAACAAGCTAGACTTGCCACAGCTAGATCTCACTTGCTATCCACACTCCTCTACTGCTCTCAGATCTTTACAAATCTATCCAAAGCTGACCTAAATAAATTAGAATCCTGCTATAACAAAATAGTGAAGTTTGCTGCCAATCAACCCCATAAAATGCATCACTGTTAAGTTCTCCAACAACTCAGCTGGCTGGAGCTTCCCATCCTATTGGTGCTAAATCAACTTTCTACTGCCCATAAAATCATATACAGCCCCGAAGACTGTCCAGCTCTTTCAAACCTGTTACAGCCTAACACTAACTGCAGGCTCCTAAGATCATCCAATAAAATAATGATAAAAGTATGTCTGTCTCACAACTGTCATGGCAACTCCTTCTACTCCTAAAAAATTGCCAAGGACTGGAACACTCTTCCTCACCATATCTTAAATATTTCAAACCTGTCCACATTTAAAACTACCCTGAAAGATTATCTGTATGCTAACTGGCTTTGCACCTGTATTCCTCCTGGCTAGTCTTATTCATTCTATTTTTACTTCTCTTCTAGTGCATCAGATTTTCCTGTTTTCTGCTCATTTCTTGTATTACTTGCATTTTCCCCCTCTTGGATAATGCACACGTTAACTACCTATTTTTATTTTTTATATTTGTTCTTATTTTTTAGTTTTTAATTTTTGCTTACTATGTGTAGCTAGCTATTCCTTGTAATATTTCTGTGATCATGAAACATATTTTTAAACATACTTTTTGATATTTGGTGTAACTGTTTACCTATACTTTAGCTATTTTTGTACTCTTCTGAAGCTTTTCCCCCCCGGATCTCCAGTGAAAACGGGTTTCTGACCCAGTCGGACACTACCCAGTTAACAAATGTAAATAAATAAATTGTATAGGCTTCTCTCTCATGGCCAGGTTTGAACCATACACTTTATGTGCACTTTCAGTTAACAAATCCAGTACAGTTGTTTGTGCATTCATAAAGTCAGTACAGTCCGTTCTGTCCGGTTTCACAGGTACAGCAGAAAATCTCAGGGTTTCTCTGTTTGCTGTGTCCTCTAAGTCTGCTATTTTTGAAACAACTCTTCCTGGGAAGTCTTATACTTAACCAGCCTTTTCTTTATTTCAACCTCTGATTTTTGCAGTTTCATCAGTTCATCTGAATAGTTATGGCTTCTTCAACTTTTTTCCAGCCTTATGTTTGAATTGAGTTATTATTTCAGTGTTTCATTTATTTTAATCACCTCTGAGTATATTTGATTTATTTTTCCTCTAAGTTATTCCTAGCCATCTCTTAAATCAAAGCTGAAGTTTGAACTGCTTTTTACTGAATAGTTGCAGGATCCTTCCCAACCAGTGTTTTTTTTTTCACGTTTTCTGTTTGATTTTCTTTCAGATTCGCCAAATTTCTTCTTTGCTGGCATCCAAGCAGTGCACTTAATAGCCGGTAATTGAATTTTACCCAAATAACAGTTTCAATGGCCCACCTTTTTTGTCAGATACTGTTTTCACACAGGGACAGCTGAAATTAAACTACTGTACTATCTGGAGGTTAAATACAACATTAACTGTAAACTATAGCCTGTAACGAATGGAAGATGAAGAAGATGAAGCCAGTATAGTACGATACAAATCTCAAACCAACGAAAGCAGGAAATAAGTGCTCAAACCAAAACCTCTCAAAATAATGCAAAAAGAGCACTTGGAAGACACGCCAGGCTGAAGTTAAATTCCTTTTAATAGTTCACAGTATACACGTATAAGCAGCAAATGAACACACACAAACAATCACAAATGAAAATGTTTTTTCGTCCATATAAAGACTTCATCAGATGAATGCATACTCTAAATCCCATCCCGTTTGCTAACACCGTCTCTGATAAAAATCTGCTTTTTTAATGTACAAAGACATCGGAAGCTAAAAACAATAAAATTAGTTAATATTTGAGTGCTTTTGTTCGTACAAGTTTCAAAAACGAACGTAATCAGAAACACTGTTAAAATGTAAAATAAATTGTCATCACTATTTAAATTAAGGAAAACTTAAAATAACCATTCAACTGATCCACTTAAGATAACTCTTAACAGTTAAATGTTCGCTCAGTCCAGTGTGCGTGTCTGCACTCAATGTAATCTGCTATTTGAGCTCTCTCATTTCAAGATAAGGATTACATTCACCATATGTAATGTAAACTTTCTCCAGTACTAAATACTTAAACTTGCAACAATGTGGATTAGCTTTAACATGTTTATCAAGGCATTTTTGACATTTCCTTTTCTTAAAGTGTAACAATGCTCTATAATTCTGTCACTCCGCTTTCTAGCAGCTTTCCCTATGTAGAAAGCTTCACAGTGACAGCACACACTTAAATACACAACACTGCTGGGATTGCAGTTAAAATGCTCTTAAAAGTTTACTGTAACATTTAAAGAATTTAAAGTAAATCTCTGGCCTGTTGCAGTGTGTTGACAGCTTATACATTTTCCACAAATAAACATCCCTGTGTCAACCAAACTTTAGTAGTAGAATACCTTTCAAATAGGTGCTTCAGGGATTTGCTCTTTTTGTATGAAAAAGAGGGGTTGGGCTCAAAGTCTTTAACAAGGTCATGACAATTATGTATGATACCCTAGTTTTTTGTAATAATATCCTGTAAAATCTCAGAGTCAAGGGAAATTGGAAGGGGAAACCTGTTAAAATCTTTGGGTGAAACATGTTTAGCCAAGACAAAACCACTCTTTAAAATAGGAGGGTGCCTAGAATCTGTATTACTAGAAACTTCAAGACATCTGGAAACTAAATTGTCTGGGTAATGTTTTTCAGTAAATGACATTTTTAAATAAGGGATTCTGGGTAATGTTTTTCAGTAAATAACATTTTTAAAAAATGGATTCCTGAACAAAAGTGTTGTCATCAGTAACCATATGGGTAAGCTATACAAATTGTCCTTTAACTATGTTTTTCTTCATGTATTTATGATGTTGACTGGAATAGTCTAAATAAGTATTCCTGAAGGTTTCTTTTCTATAAATGTTGGATTTAAATTGTTTAGTGAAAGAATCATAGGAAAGGTAAGTCCCCTTTCCTGAAACCGTAAAGTCTAGGAAATCAATACTCTCACCAATTCTGCATAAAAATTCTTCCAAAACATCCATTCCAAATTTAAAAAAAAAACTGTCTATAAATATTTTGTAAAGATTGACAAACCTAAACCCTTCCAAGTATGCAAGTGTATTGAACTCCCACAAGGTCAAAACAAGATTGGCAAAAGATGGTGCCATCTTTGCACCCATAGCCACTCCTCGTACCTGTAAAAAAATAACATAATTGAAAGCAAAAACATTGTTCTCTAAAGCCAGCTTAATTAGGGTTTTACAGGGTTTAATTCTCTGAGTAGGAATATCAGTATGCTTAGGTAATCTGCCACCATATTAATACTTCAAGATGGGGTATGCTTGTATAAAGGACAGCAATGTATAAAGTGACAAGTGTGTACTCTTCAGAAGTGTATGAGAAATGGTAAATCTCATTAACAAAATTCCAGGAGTCTTTTAAATAGTACAGGGAGTTTGGACTATTGGGTTTAAAAAGAAATCTAAAAATGATGAAATTCTGTTTGTCTTTCTAGATGCTACTGTCTGCCTCAGTGGTGGATCGGTTGGGTTCGTATGCGTTTTAGATAGAATACCTAGAGGCAGTCAACCCTTATGTATTGAAATTCCCAATCAGTGATCTACTCTTTCTTGTATAGATTTATGAAGCCTAGATCTATTTTTTTTCAAAACATTTGGTAACAAAACCGGGAGAAACATTTCTGTAATCATTGCTGGAAAGAGTATCATTCATTTTCTGAATTTAGATGCTGGTATCAATAACTATATCAGCACCTTTGTCAGCTTTCATAATTCTAATGTATTTGTTATTCTTTTGTAGCCTTCACACCTAATGTATATTTTATCTTTCTACTCCTCCTAGCTCTTTTCCTCTTATCCTGCACAAAAGGACCTGCCTGGTCATTAAGGACCCTTTAATTTCTACCTTCAACCATCCCAAGGACTGGCCATCAAATCTCTGCTGGTTGCGGTGTATAATTCCCTGTTTTAAACAGATCAAGAAAGTATGTTCCACCCTGGTCCTAAACATTGTAGTTGATCTGATATATTTCAGACTGCACCTGTTATTAAACTTAGGCTGTTCTTTGCAAAGTACAATGTACCTAGCTTAGTATAAATTTTAGCCACCGAGTCAGGAAGCCAGCAGCCAGACTCCTCTCTGTCCTAGCACCATCTGCTTTTCCCCCTCCCTGACTCCTCTTTCTGAGCCACCTCTAACTGCTATCTCTATTACAGACACTGTATTCTACTCTGCCCACTAGGGGATGATCTAATCCAGCCTTGTGCGAAAGCTTTTTGCCTACTTTACCTATTTTCTCTTTCTAAATTTCCTTATCAGTCTCATTTTCTACTTTCCTTATCAGTTTTTCACCCCTTGACTAGCTTCCAACCTTCCGGTGTTATCTCACTGCCCCTAGCATCTCTTTTCCCTCCTCATAGCTGTTTTTCTAATTCTTTTATTGTTCCCACTCCAATATCCTATCTTAACTTTGCACTGCTTCACCACATTCTACTTACCTGTGACAGCTTTCTCTGCCTCAGGAATCTCCTCCTCTCTGATTGTGTCTGGAAAATCTTTCACTTAGCTGCTCTAAACCGCTCCCTTACCCTACCCCCAATTCCCTCCCACCCCCAGTGATCCTAGCTTTATACTTCCATTGCGACACCCCCTCCCACTATTCACCCCATCACATACTACTTCCACTTAACCACACCCCCTACCTCAACAAATGCTTAATTAAGCCAATTTACCTCTAGGTCCACTCCCTAACCTTTCCACACCTTATCCTGTACTGCTATAGTTTGCAGCTTCACTCTTATAACCACCTTTTATTCAGTTTATTATTCACTTCTTCCCTCAAGCTACCTCATCTTTTATAACACTTTCTCCTTCTCCCACCTTTATTCCTACCCACATCTATCCCTCCCCCAACATGTTCTAACTCCTCTTTTACACATCCTCATGGACCCAACATACAAATCTTTATTCACAAACCTACCATTCTTAACTACAACTCTTGCTTCTCTAACTATTCCATACACACTAACCTTCTTTGAGCATTCTTCTCTTTCTAAGCAACACCACCCATACCAACAAACTCTACCTATTTCTCACATAAACTCACTTAAACATAGTAACATAACTGCCACCTTTATCTACTTACTTCCAAATTACCATAGATCTAACCATGTTACTTACTTCCCTGTCAAAAAAACTCCAATCAGTTACAACAAAATCCTTATGTTTGTACAATATCCTCTACAGCACCCCCTATTAGATGGTGATATTCATCCAAACCCTGGCCCCAATACTAATACTCCCAGTAACCCTCACAGTCTAACCTGTCATAGTATTACTACCCCTAATAGACCATCTAACTCCCTCCTGATAGCTCACCTTAACATCCGCAGCATTAACAATAAAATTGCCCACCTACATGCACTATTAGAGGTGCACTCATTTGACATTTTCTGTATTACAGAAACATGGCTAAAACCCTCTACTCTGGACCAGGAGATTACCCCTCCTGGATACAATATCCTAAGATATGATTGCAAAATTAAAAAAGGTGGAGGAGTGACCATTTTGTATAAATCTGAACTCCAAGTGTCACCCTTCAATGTGCCACTACCCTCAGATACCAATGCAGAAACCCTTACTGCCCAGTTACTAATCAATAACTCCAAATCTGTCTATCTAATTTGCACACATCTCCCTCCTGGAAATAATATTAATACACTTGAAAACATACTTAGTCACCTATCTACCCACCTACCTCAGGAAACCATTGTATTAGGTGACTTTAATATAGACTGGGCAACCTGTAGTTCCCCTAATCCTACCAATCACATAAATTTACACAGTTTCTCACAGATAATAACCACCCCTACTAGAATCCATAAGCCAAGCAACAAGGAAGCCACCCTAGACTGGATCCTTCTCAACAGCCATCTTGATACTTATAAACCAGGAACCCTTCCCACAATATCAGTGACCATATGCTAACCTATATCATTAAACAAAAAATTCACAGCCCTGATACTAATAATGTTAAATCCTCCCGCTCCAAAAAATTATTTAATCCAGACAGCTTCCAAAGCGAACTAAAAGCATGTGACTGGTCACCTATGTCTCATCTTAAACTTGATGAATCAGTGACCTACTTTAATACTAGATTCCTTCAAATCCTAGATTACCACACCCCCATTCGCTCATCCCGGATAAGAACCAAAATTGCCCCCTGGCTTACAAAACATAATAGGCAAAAGATCCTCCACAGAAATAAAATTTGGGCCAAGTGGAGAAGCCTCCAAAAGTCCATCAGATCACCTTTACTTTAAACAATTAAGAAATGCTACCAAGAAATACATTCTCAGAGACAAAAAAGACTATTACCTTCACCTTCAACAAACCCACCAACAAAAACCACAAAAATTCTGGACAAGCATTAACAAACTTCTTAAACCAGGGCACTTTAAATCTCCTGCCCCTTCAGGATTTAACCATAATAACTCTAACCTGATACCTGATGCCTTTAATAATTATTTTACAGAAGCCATTCTAGCCCTAGCTAATACTTTACCACCCATCACCACTCCACCATTAAATACCAATAATACTCTCCAACCTTTCATATTCAACCTGTACCCACATCCCTCATTTGCAACCTCCTTCAAAAACGTAAACCATCCTCCCCTTCTGCTGACTGTCTTCCAGCAGAATTCCTGCAAATTGCAGCTAAAGAAATTGCCTATCCCATCTCCATCCTTATAAATAGAACAATTTTAGAAAGCAAAATCCCTTCCATATGGAAAGTATCTCACATCATCCCTCTACACAAAGGTGGATCATCTACCGAGCTCTCCAACTTTCGGCTTATCGCCTTACTCTCTCCAATAGCTAAAATAATGGAAAAGTGAATACACAAACAACTACTTGCCCACCTTCTCCATAACAATTTACTTGCCGACTGCCAGCATGGTTTTAGGCCATTCCATAGCACAACAACTGCCCTGCTTTTGTTTTCTGACTCCATAAACAAAAATCGTAACAATAATACTTTCTCCTCTGCACTGTTTATTGACCTCTCAAAAGCCTTCAATATGGTGAACCGTAACATGCTTATTGACATACTAAAAGCCCAATCACTTGACACACAAGCACTACATTGGTTTAAATCCTATCTTGGAAACAGACAGC
Source organism: Protopterus annectens (assembly GCF_019279795.1). NCBI lineage: Eukaryota > Metazoa > Chordata > Ceratodontiformes > Protopteridae > Protopterus > Protopterus annectens. Next base: position 903,671,019 of record NC_056745.1, read on the forward strand.
AAGCAGTACTTTGGGATAATAATCTTTCTACTTCCCTCCCTGTAAACACTGGAGTACCACAAGGCTCTATAATAGGACCCCTTTTCTTTTCATTGTTTATTAATGATCTACATACCAAAATTCCTCAAGCCACCTGCATACAATATGCAGATGACTCAACTTTAATTTGTTCAGCCAAATCCATAACCTCTCTCCAGTCCCTCACTCAAACAGTATTTAACAGTGTGGAAAATTAGTTTATGCAACACTGTCTCCTTTTAAACCCCCAAAAAACAAAATTATTGCTCTTTGCTCCTACTCATAAGTCACCTCATCCACACTTCGCAGTAACCTCTAACAATGAAACTAACATATCCCCCGACACTGCAACCCATCTACTGGGAGTAACAATTGATAACAACCTTAGCTATGATGACCATATTAATGCTACAATAAAGTCTGTCAACAAAAAACTAGGCACCCTTTACAGAATAAAACCCTTGCTTACCCCTTCAGCCAGAATCATTATTGCCCAGACTCACCTGATCTGTACCCTTTTCTATGCTTCTGTGATATATACCAACCTATCTAGAAACAACCTCACCAGACTTTCTACTAGTTATAATAACATAGCCAGATTTGCCACTGGCACCCCTTTCAGAACTCACCACTGTCATAACCTCAAACAACTGGGATGGTTAAAACTGCAGAACCTACTACTTTGTCAGCAACTTGTTATCACCCAAAAGATCCTTTATCACCCTAATAATACCCCAATCCTTACTAATCTGATTTCCCCCTACAAAAGTCTTGCAACTCTATGCTCAGCTAACAAAATTCTTGTCTCCACTATTAAATCTAACAACAAACCTGGGGATTCGCTTTTCGCCAACACAGTAGGAAAAAGCTGGAACCAGCTTCCTAGTGAACTTTCATCTCTTGCTTCCACTCATCTCTTTAAAAAGCATCTTAAAGAATATCTTAAAACTCACTGGCTTTGTCCCTGCTCTAACCCTGACTGATATACCCTGACTGTTATCTCTTTCCCCTTTTTGCTCTCCTTACACTTCTATACTCCAGTGTTCTATGTCACATATCTGTAAAAAAAAAAAAAAAAAAATTATAAGAAATTTTTACAATTCAATATTTTTTTTTCTCTTTTTTTGATTGCTCTCAGTATTTGATCTTAGTGTTAACCTACTAAGGACTCTATATAACTTATGTCAACCTCAATGCAACAATGTCCTGTAATTTATTTTGCCTATTACTGTATATTGTAATCTTTGTCAATGCTTATGCTTGGAGCTTTTCTCCCCGGGCCTCTACTGAAAATGGACATATATCCAGTTAGACTAGCCCGGTCAACGAATGTAAAATAAATAAAAAAAATATTCCTCAAGTTCCTTAAAGCAAGTTTCTTTTGTCTAGATAAATTAAACCATTTATTCACTGGATTAGAGGAAAGGGATTTTCTAATATCGTTCACAAACCTTGCAAAAAGTGTTTAAAGTCTATTCAAGAGGAGGATTAAAAGCACTTTCTTTTCAATGGTGTAATTGGAACACTATCTTCAAAGCTAGAGTCAAACAAACTGTGGGTCACATCACTTGTATTAAATGAGGTGGAAGCTTGCACATTACTAGACGCATTTGTGTTACAATCTAAACTTTCATCAAGGCTGAAATTAAGCTGATTAGTTTGCAACCATGTTGAAACTCCAGGAATTCTGTTCTTGGTATTAACATTCAAGCCAGGAAAATTCAATTTGTGTTAGTATGGTACATTGACATCCTGTTATACGTTTTTTCCATAAAATGTAGTGTATACTTGCTCCAACAGCCTGAAACAAATATAAACATGCACACATAAGGCAACTTTTAAAACAATGCACTATGTATTTTTTAACAGAGGGAATTATTGTTTAGTAAGAAGCAGAAGTTATGAATTTTGGCATTGACCATCTGATATTTGCTGGAGGTCATTTTGGTACCTTTTTTATTGTACCCTTGACATAATGGAAGCTAGATTCCATACCAGAAGTCGTGCAGTTTTGAACATTTAATTGGGATTAGATTAAAAGCAGTGAGCTGTGAAACCCTCTGGTATGTATTAAGAATGATCTGTGAAGGGAGTCTGATAATTTTTCACCCCCCCATCCCTGCTACTTTTAACTCTGCAGTCTCTGTTCCTTGGAGAAAGTGGAATTGCCTATAAGACAAGTGTTGGATTTACTATGTATTCTTTCAGTCACACTTTTTTTTACAGGGAGTGCACTTAGCTTTTAGCTGGTTCACAGAATAAGTTCAATAAGTATATGATAAGATTACTTAAAGGAAAAGAATATGAAACATTTTGAGGGTGTTTAGGAGGTAAGAGAAGCACAACACCAGACATTAAGTGAAGCTTATGAGTGGGACTTGAAATTAGTACTTTTTGAATTTTATATGTGGAGGAGTTTGTTCATTGATTCATTTGTTATTTGATTACCCAATTAACCCATTTTTGGCATTATAGTAGAGCTCAGGCCTATCCTGTCACTCAGGAAACATTAGACGGGAAAAAATCCTCATTATGATGCCAGTCTGTTGCAGGATGCAGACTCTGAGGGCAGGAAGTTTGGAGGATTTCCAGTTAACTTAGGCATGTCCTTGGAATATTCAGGGAAACTGGGGTACACAATCAAAAGTTACAGTGACAGAAAGACATGTTGCAGACTGTGCAATGATGGCATTCATGAGAGCCAGGCCCAGTGAGGCAACAGTCCTCACCACTCTGCACCACTATTGCTCCTAGTATAGGAGTGGAAACAGAAAATCGTACGTGAAGCAATGGTGAATGCAGGTACTGTGGGATTCAGGGAAAGAGGTACTGAGTGCGAGAAAGGCTTTAAACCAGGGATTACTTTGGAAGGGGAGTCTTCACTGGTGAATCACTGTATTGACTTCATGTTGCTTGGCTTGATGTAAATGCACTTAAGAAACTGACTATTCTTTTTGTTGACATTTTGTGTGTTTTGTATTGGTGTAATTTTATTAATGGTGTGTCTTTATGGCATTTCATGTGCATATAACATTCTTCTGACACATGTACCTCCAGCCTAATTGCATACAAATTGTATACAAAACTTGATTGTGCGGATTTACGGTCTGAGGACTTCAATAATTGAATGCTTGTATTTAACAACATGTTTTATTTTCTCTCTGATTTTACATTTTATTTTATAGTTTGACACTGTTCTGCAATTTAATTTTAAACTGTTCTTGAAAAATAAAGATATTACTTCTGCTGTTGTCACTAAGCTCACCTAATGTATTTAATGATGACTATGTCTATTGTATTGTTGGGCTCTTACTGTGCCCTTCATGCCATTGCATAGACAAAATGATAATGTATGCCTGATTGCACAGTGTTTTCCTCAGCTGGTCACTTTCTGCATCTAAGGACTTCATTAGCTGATTTGAGAAACCAGGGAACCAAAAGGAATGCAGACCTGCTGGAAAGAAAAATAGAAATGTGATTATAAACACAGTAGGTATGTGTTCTGCCAAGCCATTAATGGGACAAGTCTCTCTCCCTCTGTCTTTTAATTCCATCCCTCAATGCTGTAAGCAGGCTTTATGGATATTGAGGTACTGCTGACCTCAACTCTAAGCAAAGGTAAACTTTGCAAGTATCGGTTCTTTAACCTGTAAAGGCCGACTTGAAAATAGTTTAGTGCCCCACTCCATTTACAAACTGTAACTGTGTGTGTGTGTGTGTGTGTGTGTGTGTGTGTGTGTGTGTGTGTGTGTGTGTGTGTGTGTGTGTGTGTGTGTGTGTATGATTAATATGTAGCTAGAGGAATGTAGAGAACCAAAGTCATAACATCCTTTGAGTACTCCAAAAAAGTTTTAAGAATAAACTAAGAAAACAAAATGACAAATTAGGAAAACAAGAAAATGAAGTGGCATATATTTCAGGAAAAAATGCAACTTACCAATATATGTGCAGTTTTATATGTATGGCATTTATTTCTTTGCAGTCAGGTAAAACTCTGTAGG